>NC_084742.1:47242720-47292720 GCF_033978785.1 Entelurus aequoreus
TCCTCTCGATGTGGAGGAGCAGCGGCTTTACTTTGAGCTCCCCCCGGATGGCAGAGCTTCTCACCCTATCTCTAAGGGAGAGCCCCGCCTACCGGCGGAGGAAACTCATTTCGGCCGCTCGTACCGGTGATCTTGTCCTTTCGGTCATAACCCAAAGCTCATGACCATAGGTGAGGATGGGAACGTAGATCGACCGGTAAATTGAGAGCTTTGCCTTCCGACTCAGCTCCTTCTTCACCACAATGGATCAATACAGCGTCCGCATTACTGAAGACGCCGCACCGATCCGCCTGTCGATCTCACGATTCACTCTTCCCTCACTCGTGATCAAGACTCCGAGGTACCTGAACTACTCCACTTGGGGCAGGGTCTCCTCCCCAACCCGGGGATGGCACTCCACCCTTTTCCGGGCGAGAACCATGGACTCGGACTTGGAGGTGCTGATTCTCATCCCAGTCGCGTCACACTCGGCTGCGAACCGATCCAGTGAGAGCTGAAGATCCTGGCTAGATGAAGCCATCAGGACCACACCATCTGCAAAAAGCAGAGACCTAATCCTGCAGCCACCAAACCAGTTCCCCCTCAACGCCTTGACTGCGCCTAGAAATTCTGTCCATAAAAGTTATGAACAGAATCGGTGACAAAGGGCAGCCTTGGCGGAGTCCAACCCTCACTGGAAACGTGTCCAACTTACTGCCGGCAATGCGGACCAAGCTCTGACACTGATCGTACAGGGAGCGGACCGCCACAATCAGACAGTCCGATACCCATGCTCTCTAAGCACTCCCCACAGGACTTCCCGAGGGACACGGTCAAATGCCTTCTCTAAGTCCACAAAGCACATGTAGACTGGTTGGGCAAACTCCCATGCACCCTCAAGGACCCTGTCGAGAGTATAGAGCTGGTCCACAGTTCCACGACCAGGACGAAAACCACACTTTTTCTCCTGAATCCGAGGTTCGACTATCCGGCTTAGCCTCCTCTCCAGTACACCTGAATAGACCTCACCGGGAAGGCTGAGGAGTGTGATCTCACGATAGTTGGAACACACCCTCCGGTTCCCCTTCATAAAGAGAGGAACCACCACCCCGGTCTGCCAATCCAGAGGTACCGCCCTCGATGTCCACGCGATGCTGCAGAGTTTTGTTAATCGAGACAGCCCCACAGCATCCAGTGCCTTGAGGAACTCCGGGCGGATCTCATCCACTCCCGGGGCCTTGACACCGAGGAGCTTTTTAACTACCTCAGCAACCTCAGCCCCAGAAATAGGAGAGCCCACCACAGATGCCCCAGGCACTGCTTCCTCATAGGAAGACGTGTTGGTGGGATTGAGGAGGTCTTCCAAGTATTCCCTCCACCGATCCACAACATCCGCAGTCGAGGTCAGCAGAACACCATTCTTACCATACACAGTGTTGACAGTGCACTGCTTCCCCTTCCTGAGGCGGCGGATAGTGGTCCAGAGTCGCTTCGAAGCCGTCCGGAAGTCGTTTTCCATGGCTTCCCCAAACTCTTCCCATGTCCGAATTTTTGCCTCCGCGATCGCTGAAGCCGCACACCGCTTGGCCTGTCGGTTCCTGTCCGCTGCCTCCGGAGTCCTATGCGCCAAAAGAACTTGATAGGACTCTTTCTTCAGCCTGACGGCATCCTTCACTGCTTGTGTCTACCAACGGGTTCTAGGATTACCGCCACAACAGGCACCAACTACCTTGCGGCCACAGCTCCAATCAGTCACCTCGACAATAGAGGTGGGGAACATGGTCCACTCTGACTCAATGTCCAGCACCTCCCTCGTGACATGTTCAAAGTTCTTCCGGAGGTGGGAATTTAAACTCTCTCTGACAGGAGACTCTGCCAGACGTTTCCAGCAGACCCTCACACTGCAGTTGGGCCTGCCAGGTCTGTCCGGCATCCTCCCCCACCATCGCAGCCAACTCACCACCAGGTGGTGATCGGTAGAAAGCTCTGCCCCTCTCTTCACCCGAGTGTCCAAAACATGAGGCCGCAAATCCGATGACACAACTACAAAGTCGATCATGGAACTGCGGCCTAGGGTGTCCTGGTGCCAAGTGCACATGTGTACACATTTATGTTTGAACATGGTGTTTGTTATGGACAATCTGTGGCGAGCACAAAAGTCAAGTAACAAAACACCACTCGGGTTCAGATCCGGGCGGCCATTCTTCCCAATCACGCCTCTTCAGGTTTCACTGTCGTTGCCAACATGAGCATTGAAGCCCCCCAGTAGGACAAGGGAATCCCCCGGGGGAGCACTTTCCAGTACTCTCTCGAGTGTATCCAAAAAGGGTGGGTACTCTGAACTGCTGTTTGGTGCATAAGCACAAACAACAGTCAGGACCCGTCCCTCCACCCGAAGGCGGAGGGAAGCTACCCTCGCGTCCACTGGGTTGAACTCCAACATGCAGGCTTAGAGCCGGGGGGCAACAAGAACTGCTACCCCAGCCCGTCGCCTCTCACTGCGTGCAACGCCAGTATGGAAGAGAGTCCAGCCCCTCTCGAGAGAACAGGTTCCAGAGCCCTTACTGTGCGTCGAAGTGAGTCCGACTATATCCAGCCGGAACTTCTCCACCTCGCGCACTAGCTCAGGCTCCCCCCCCTCAGCGAGGTGACATTCCATGTACCAAGAGCTAGCCTATGTAGCCGAAGATCGGACTGCCAAGTGCCCTGCCTTCGGCTTCCGCCCAGCTCACAACGCACCTGACCTCTATGGCCCCTCCCATGAGTGGTGAGCCCATTGGAGGGGGGGGACCTACGTTGCCTCTTCGGGCTCATGGGGCAGGCGCTCGCCATCGTGCCCCAACTACGGGCCTGGCTCCAGAAGGGAGCCCCGGTGACCCGCGTCCGGGCGAGGGAAATGGGAGTCTCTGTTTTTGTATTTCCATAGAAGTCTTTGAGCTGCTCTTTGTCTGATCCCTCACCTAGGACCTGTTTGTCTTGGGAGACCCTACCAGGGGGCATGAAAGCCCCAAGACAACATAGCTCCTAGGATCATTGGGACACGCAAACTCCTCTACCACAATAAGGTGGCAGCTCAGAGAGGAGTTAATAAATTCAAATACAAATAAGGACACAAGAGAAGTATCCAACACTTCTCTTTTGTAAAGTAAATCTGTACAGCAGATATAGATCATCTACATCAACAATATGGATTTGCCTGAGTGACTGGACAGGACAGATTTAAATTCATATATATAATATTCATATATATATATATATTCATATATATATATATATATATATATATATATATATATATATATATATATATATATATATATATATATATATATATAATATATAAAATTATATATATATATATATATATATATAATATATATATATATATATATATATATATATATATATATATATATATATATAATATGTATTTTTTTTATTAAAAAAAAAAATGCTAGATTTTTTAAAAATCTGATTAAGAATCGTGATTCAATCAAAAATCTTTTTTTTTTTGGACACCCCTTGTTTTCGGGCAGCACGGTGGCAGAGGGGTTAGTGCGTCTGCCTCACAATACGAAGGTCCTAAGTAGTCTTGGGTTCAATTCCGGGCTCGGGATCTTTCTGTGTGGAGTTTGCATGTTCTCCCTGTGACTGCGTGGGTTCCCTCCGGGTACTCCGGCCTCCTCCCACCTCCAAAGACATGCACCTGGGGATAGGTTGATTGGCAACACTAAATGGGCCCTAGTGTGTGAATGTGAGTGTGAATGTTGTCCGTCTGTGTTGGCCCTGCGATGAGGTGGCGACTTGTCCAGGGTGTACCCCGCCTTCCGCCCGGTTGTAGCTGAGATAGGCTCCAGCGCCCCCGCGACCCCGAAGGGAATAAGCGGTAGAAAATGGATGGATGGATGGACCCCTTGTTTTCTTGCAATTATTTTTGCTGTATTTATCTGCCACACGTGGAAGACCGGTTGTTTAAAAAAAAGCCTCCACTAAACCAGTCCCTGGTGCAAAAAAGACCCCTGGTCTGTAGCACTTTTCACAGAGAGAGCTCCCTGCTTCGCATGGTTCAAATAAAAACAAGTACAAGGACTGCAGCTTTTCAATATTTTAGCAATTGAAAATTTTTGGGATAAAACACATTTGTGTTTGCTTAAAGAGCAAATATAAGGAAAAATAAGACATTTCTCTTAATAATGGACGACCAAATGGTTTCCTTTTGAAAAGACTAATTGACATGTTAGACCGGCTGACTAGAAGTAAGACAAATATATTTAAAACTTGCAGTTTATGCGGTGTTTAAACACAAATGAAGACACGTACTATTACTTATTGATATTTTCTCATCAACTAAAAGTAAGACAGACTTTTTGTTCTATGAATATGCTAGAAATAAGCAGCTACTGATTAACATTTATGTTTTCCATCTCTTTATTTTGCAGTTTTGACATTAAAAATGATAAAGAAATGTTATGTATATTTTGTTATCAGTATCAACAGTTCAGCTCTATGCCTTTTGAATGTATTCCAATGTTTGCATGGGTTAATGTTTATTCTATTTCTACAATGTGCCGCAGACCCTGATAAAAAGCGCCATGTTCCACAAATGGGCCACACTTTGAACACCACTGGTGTAAGTACTCTAGCATGTGACGATAGATTGTCCCTAAGTTTTTTCTGAGCCAGGTTTCACACTTAGGGAGGTTTTGTGCTTGCAATGCACATTTGCACACTGGATCTCTATTTGTATTTGATTGCCAAATAAATGCTCAACGCTAGACACATCCATTTTTAATGCAGACCGCTAAATATAATGACAAAGATCGCTTCTGCTACGTCTCTTACAAAGCAGGTGTCTTGTGAAGCGGATTTACGACGCCTGCCTCCACACTTATCATCTTTTGGCAAACAAAGCGGAAAATGTGCATTTTGGGCGGGACGAATTTGATTACGTAATGTCCCCCTTAAATACATGATAAATGGGAAACACTGCATCCGCTTCCTCCTTCACCTGCTCGCGGTGACACAAGCGTTTTGGGCCACGGGAAAACTAGGCATGCTTTTGAATTTACGATTAAATTAACGATTCTTTGGGAAAGAGAAAATGGCTCTTAATTTTTTGTAGTCAAATTACTTGAGAAATACTTTCACCCCTTAAGAGTACAATCAAATATCAGCATACAACATGGTGGAACAACAGAAACATGGCACATTAAATAATAATGGAATATTACTGGAACGTATGCTTAAACTAAAGTGTTTTTAAAAATATCAGTATGGGGTTGTATTCCACCATTTCAGAGCAACTGACTCCTGAAAAGACAAGATCTACATGAGTGAAGGCGCCTGACTGTAGAGTACCCAGCAGTAAGCGATGGATAAAATGTTGTATTGTAATGACACATCGACTCAGTGCAAGGATGCTAAAAGAGGAGCAATATGACAAATCTTTGAGATCTAATATTCTGGACTAATCTAATGAATCCATTGCATGCGAGCTGCTAACTGACCTGTGTCTGGCACATCTGTTGGTCTCATGATACGTCTGATTTGCTCCATAGACTGCAGGTCCGGGGAGAGACCTGAGGTACAAGACATCATCACCAGCTGCTTCAAAGCCCTCATCAAGAAACTTGCTGTGAATCCAACACCAGCATTGGGCTGCGTACCTCCGTGACAGCAAAAGATCTTCTCGTCCACGATGGCGGCGATGGGGAGACAGTTGAAGCAGTCGGTGAACGTCTTCCACAACTTGATGTTGAACCTGCGTTTACCTGAGTGACCAACAAATGCAACTGTGAGTCGGAGGGTCGAGAAGTAGGAACGTTCCGCTTATGTGGGTAATAATGAGTGAGGCGGGTAACTAATAATAACTAAGCAAGTAATAATAATGAGTGAGTAATAACAAGTGAGGTGGGTAAGTAATGAGTAACAATTACTGAGGCGGATTAGAAAGTAAGTAATAATAAGTGAGACAAGTATTAATAAGTAAGTAATAAAGTGAGGCGGGTAATAATAAGTAAGGTGGCTAAGTAATAAGTAAGCAACAATTACTGAGGCGGATTAGTAAGTGAGAAAGAATAAGTGAGATAAGTATTAATAAGTACAAGTGAGGCGGGTAACAAGTGGGGTGTGTAAATAATAATAATAAGTGAGGCATTAATTAAAAAGTACTGAAAGTAATACATCTGCGATCGACCGGTAGCTTGCGATCGATGTAATGGGCACCCCTGTAATAAGTAATAGGTAAGTAATAATAATGATAAGTAAGTAAGTAATGATAGCTAAGTAATAAGTAAATAATGATAAGTAAATAAGTAATAGTAAGTAAGTAATAAGTAATGATAGGTAGTAAGTATGAATAAGTAAGTATTTAATAAGTAATGATAAATAGTAATAAGTAATAATAAGTTAAGAAGTAATAAGTAACTAATGATAAGTAGTAATAAGTAATGATAATAGGTAAGTAATAATTAAGTAATGATAAGTAAGTAATGATAAATAAGTAATACATAAGTAATGATAAGTAATTAATAAGTAATAAAAGTAATGATCAGCAAACAACAAGTAAGTAATAAGCAATGTGCCCTCTAATTTTTCATGTGTGTGAGCAAACGCACAAACACCCTGAGCATTCAGTGGAATACAGATGTGCACACTGTGGTCATACCAGCAGCACATTTGTCTCAAACCCGACATAACAATTTAAATGTCTTATTATTATAATCAAGTGACTAGTCAATTTCAAGAGATTATTTTCTAATATATGTGATTTGGCCCACTTAAGATATTCTTTTTTTTTTCAATCAGCTATGCACTATAGTATTTTATGCCTGGGTGGGGGTCCTGCTTTGGAAATATTGTGTACCCCTTTCAGAGATCACATTTAGTTCCCCTTAAAACATTCACATGTTGCATGAGATGAAGTGTTAATTAACTTTCTGTCCGTCAAATAAATATTTTTATTAGCAATTATGTAGTCCTGTAACATAATTTCATGATTAATATCCAAAAAATAACATTCTTAACAAATGACAGTAGAATAAGCACACTGATTGAGGAGTCATAGTAAAACAACCTGAAAGTTACACTTTACGTGTAGTGTTGGAGTTGTCCAACTTTTTGTGTGGCCATAAACGCACTAGTGGCTAATTGCCATAGTGTATGTCTTGGTGCAGGTGAGAGAGAGAGCAAGCTGCTGTTGATATAACAGATGACAAAGAGTTGCTTTTGGCTTGGTTTGTACGGTAGACAACGACCACTTTTGCTAGATAAAAGTATTTTACACATTGTTTTGGTGTGGTTATGGCCGACAAACACTTTCGCT
Source organism: Entelurus aequoreus (assembly GCF_033978785.1). Taxonomy (NCBI): domain Eukaryota; kingdom Metazoa; phylum Chordata; class Actinopteri; order Syngnathiformes; family Syngnathidae; genus Entelurus; species Entelurus aequoreus. The sequence continues at coordinate 47,250,024 of NC_084742.1, forward strand.
AAATAAAAGGACCGATGGAATTCCTGTCCTCCTTTAAGTGTCTCCACAGACGTTACAATAATTTAAGTGTTGACAAACATTGTTTTATCTGTTGTGGCCGCCTTTCGTCACCTGTTACTCACAGTTGCATTGCAAAAATCATACAAAACAAACTATTTGTTTATTTTGTTTAGAGTGGGATTTGATTTTTTGCGCGGCATAGATTTGCTGTGCGCAGAGGACAGGTGAGCAGTGCGCAATTGCGCAGGTGCGCACCTTAGAGGGAACGTTGGTAATAAGTAAGTAATGATAAGTATTAAGTAGCATACGTAATGATTAATAATTAGTAAGGCAGGTGCGCTTACACTCGTCATAAAAGCCGTAGATGCGGTTGATGGAGGCGCACTCATGGTTGCCTCGAAGCAGGAAGAAGTTCTCGGGGTACTTGATCTTGTAGGCCAGCAGCAGGCAGATGGTCTCCAGCGACTGCTTTCCTCTGTCCACGTAGTCGCCGAGGAATAGGTAGTTAGCCTCTGGAGGGAAGCCGCCGTACTCGAACAGTCTCAGTAGGTCTGTGTACTGCCCGTGAATGTCACCTGCAGGGAGGGCGAGCCGTGAGGAAGTGACAGGTGTGAAAGGACGGCCACTGGCTGGGAACTCACCACAGATTTTGAGCGGCGCCTCCAGTTCTAGAAGGATTGGCTGACTGAGGAAGATCTCGCGGGACTTGATGCAGAGTCCGCGCACCTCAGCCTCCGTCATCTGCACGATCTTCCCCGGACGACATCCTCGCACTGAAGGGTGAGAGCAGGGGCGGCGGTTAACGAGGGCTGTCCCTGCCGTGTATTCCTTGTTTTTATATGTGTTTTAGTTTCTGTGTTGACAGACCATTCACGTATGCCATATATAATATTTACCGGAAGGTTAGCTTTTGCAGTTGATTTCCTGTTGCAAGCCAAATATTTTGCGGTCATGTATATTTAATAACAGCAGTTGTTTTCATAGTGTGAAGTTAATGTTTTTCTTGATGTTTAGTTAGATTTAGCTACGTCCCTGCTGTCCAGGAATGTTTCCAACAATATTTAGCAATATCAAGATACAGAATGTTGTTATGCTATGGAATATGCAGCCTACAAGAGATTTATTAATCTAGTTAGCCATGTTTTCTTAATAATATTCATTGCACCAAATGCTGTACAACAACACAAACATCCATTCTATGTGGAAGTTTCCGAAAGAAAACTTTTCATATGCAAGTATACAGAGAATAAGAAAAAGTCAATCAATCATAAGCAGGCTTTTACAATTCAGACTTTTTGCATACAGACATTGACAAACTGCATTAATGTTGTTGACTCGGCTCTACTTAACAAGAGCAGCAACCTTTCTCTGCCTTGTTGTTTATTTGAACAACTTTTTTGCCTTTTATGATCGATTGGGAGGGGGGGGTTACAAAATTCCTTTTGGAATTACAACTCCTGTGAAAAAATAGTCATTTCAAATGAAAACTCCTAGAAATATTAAAATAAATCAAGAATATAAATTGTGGTAGTCAGTAACGGTTACATTTTTAGATCAGCAGAGTGAAAATATAGAATCATAGAATCACTCAATTGTATTGAATCATGAAACACGGACCAAAAAAACACTAACACCTAATGTTACTGTTTTTTTGGCCACTTCTGGCTTTTATTACAGCTTGCAGTCCTGTGAGGCGTGGACTTGATGAGTGACAACCAGTAATTTTCATCAATCTTGCTCCAACTTTCTGATTGCTGTTGTCAGATCAACTTTATAGGTTGGAGTTTTTTTATGGAACATTTTCTTCAATTTCCACCACAGATTTTCAATTAAGATTGCGATCCGGACTATTAGCAGGCCATGACATTGACCTTGTGTATCCTTCTTCAAACAAAGTTTTTGCTCTATAGCAAGATGCGTTATCATTTAAAAATGATTTAATCATCTCCAAACACCCTTTCCATTGATGGCAAAAGATACTGTAAGTGTACAAAATGACAATGTAAACTTGTGCTATTTATTAAAGATGTAATGGCAGCCATTCCCCATTACCTGGCATGCAGCCCAATATCATCAATGACTGTGGAAATTAGCATGTTTTCTTCAGGCAGTCGTCTTCATAAATCTCATTGGAACAGCACAAAACAAAAGTTCCACCATCATCACCTTTCCCAATGCAGATTCATGATTCATCACTGGATATGACTTTACTCCAGTCATCCATAGTCCACCATTCCTAAAGCCAGAAAGTTGCCATTTTAAATGTCTATAGTTTTGTGTCATGTCTGTTATCTGCTTTTCTCTACAAAATCAAACAACTGAATGAACATCCTCCAAGTCTAGTGAGTCCATCATTTTAACAGGGGTTGTAATTCCACAGGCGAAAATGCTGCACGTATGCAACATTTTTACTCTGCTTTCAATTGACTTCTTGCTTATCTGACTCTTGTTTGCCCACCATGGGCTTGAGTCTAAACACATGGTGTCCAGACGTGACGTCACATTTAACCCGGCAATAAGCACTCAAAAAAAGCAGTCCCTTCCAGACCCAGGAACCAGCATACATAGACCACGTAATCAAACCACGATTGCTATGTGTTTGAATATTGATCAAGCCTTTTCTAACAGTCCACACTTCAAAATAAGTTTTAAAAAAAAGTGTAGTATTCGTAGAGGTGGGGGAAATAATCGATTATTAGAAGCATCGCAATTCGGACATGGACGATTATAAAATCGATTAGTAAACATCAATAATCAATGTATTTATTGTAAATAAAGTAATGCAGACAGTTCTAAAATTTGGCTGACTACAGCAAGCCACCTCACTGAGAGATCCGACCAGCTCCTTTATTTTAGGGCACTTATGTTCCAGTTTTGCACACACGTCCATGAATGTAATAAATGTAAGTCAACTGTTTGTTTCAAATTCACTGTTTTCAAAAGTTGCAAGTGATAAACGCTCATTTAGTGAAACAAAAATAAATGTAAAACTGCATCAATATACAGTACAGTCCAAAAGTTTGGACACACATTTCAATGAGTTTTCTTTATTTTCATGACTATTTACATTGTAGATTTTTACTGAAGGCATCAAAACTATGACACCTGTGAAGTGAAAACCATTTCAGGTGACTACCTCTTGAAGCTCATCGAGAGAATGCCAAGAGGGTGCAAAACAGTAATCAGAGCAAAGGCTGGCTTTTTTGAAGAAACTAGAATATAAAACATTTTTTCAGTTATTTCAACTTTTTACATATGTTCATTCATAGTTTTGATGCCGTCCTTGACAATCCACAATGTAAATAGTCATGAAAATAAAGAAAACACATTGAATGAGAAGGTGTGTCCAAACTTTTGGCCTGTGCTGTACATAAATTAAAGATGCATCCATAATTGGTTTTAATTGAATCGTAGCACCTGATTCGTAATCGTAGTTGGATCGTAAGCTGGCCAAAGATTCCCACCTCTAATGATTTGTGCTGATATCGTTATCTGACAATATATCGGTAATGGTAAATATTCAAGGCTGTGTCACGCCAAATTTCTTCTCCCTACAAAAATCCCCCCCCCCCCCCATTTACTTCCGTGGTCATGTTTCCTCTTACGTCATTGACATCGATCGATAGCACTTCGGCTTTGACTGCCCGTCGCTGGAAGGATACTTCGTCTTTGACAGCTGCTGGAATCTGAAGAAATCGATTGTTTTTTTTTTTGTACAGGAGCGAAACAGGACAGTCGCGTGCCGGTTAAGGACCCCAGGCAACTTTGTGATTTTATTGGACGCAGCCCAGTAAGTAAATGGGGGGGGGGGGGGTTTGTAGGGGGAAGAAATTTGGCGTGACAGCTGCAATACCAGTATCGTACCAGAAGTGAAAAAGTTGTTGGGAACACCGCTACTGTAATATGTTCCCATTAACAATATGTGTATTATTGCACCTTTGCAGCATTGGGACAGCTCAGCCGTGACGGTCGATCAAACTGAGCGTCTGTTGCCTTGAAGCGCCATTTGTTGGTACTTGATCCTACAGCTAACATGCAGTGTTTGTGTTCTTGTCGTTTGCCTTGTACAAGAAAAACAAAAATGAACGCTGAAACCTGAAGAGTGACATCCAGACTTAACTAACAAGCTGTCAACAGAACAATTTAAGACCCCTCCCTCCTACTGAGTGGCGTTGCAGGCCGAGCAGCTGGCTCATTTGACAGTCAGGCCTGATATCACACACACGCCCACACTTCAATGTTTGTCTGCCGCTTTCTGCACACACAGTGACCTTGAGTGTGGATTGTACCACTCTGAGCTGGTGGGGATAAATCACAGAATACTTTTGTTACAGCTGCAGTACATCCAGTGACCATTAGGTTACAACCCCTCACAATTCCATTCTTCAACTATCCAAAGCAAAAGGTTTTTATTTTTTTTTGCTTTGCTCCTTTTTTTTGCCCAACCACTTGTATTGCAGGAGAGACCACACACACACACGCGCACACACACACGCACACACACACACACACGTTCCATTACTATGGCAACCCAGCAAGACTAATCTCCAGTGTCTGAGGTGTTGGCGAATGGAGGCAAAAGAGCTGATTTGCAAGTAGAGGCATCTCTCTTTAAAAAACTTTGAAACCAATCCATTTATCTTCGGTTCAGACAGGGGGCCACTGAAGGAGATTCATCCTATCGTCTCATCTCCATCACCTTGTTCAGCCATCTTTGCTACAGTGTAAGGCAGGGGTCCATAAACTGCGGCCTGGGGCATGTGCCAAGGGGGGGAAAACACTTTTTTTTTTCTCAATCCAGCCGCTCGGGCAAATGTCGATGGAGATCAGGGTTGCCCATTACGTCAATCGCAAGCTACCGGTCGATCGCGGAGGGTGTGTCAGTCGACCGCCAGCCAGGCATTAAAAAAATAGACCTAAAAATTTGCGTTCATCAATCTTCACTATGACGTCACTTGATTGACATTCACGGCACCCAAGGGTCTAGTTAGATGACGTTGGCTAATGCGAGATCATTATTAAAAAAAATGACAGAGAGGAGGGCGTGAAATACTTTTAATTTCAACAGACTCTCGCGCCGTACCTGCCATCAAAACTCTAAAGGCCGACTGCCCACTTCCTGTCTTCACAATAAAAACCCTGCTTAATCCTGCCTGCGCTAACAAAATACGGGTGTCAGAAAGCTGGCGTGCACAAGCTAGCAAGCTACGGAGTTTGCCGCCAATGTATTTCTTGTAAAGTGTATAAAAACGAGTATGGAAGCTGGACAAATAAGATGCCAAAAACCAACTACTTCAATGTGGTATTGGACAGAAAGGAGGACTTTTTTTCTCCTCCATTGAAAATTGTGGACGTTATCAGCACTACTGTGAATCCTGTCTGATTCCAATCAATGCAAGTCATCAGAATCAGGTAATACACCAACTTATATTCTTGTCTTCATGCTTGTATTATCATTATTTAACTTGTTAACAAAAAAGTATTTCATAAATAAATATAAATTATCAATCAATCAATGTTTATTTATATAGCCCTAAATCACAAGTGTCTCAAAGGGCTGTACAAGCCACAACGACATCCTCGGTACAGAGCCCACATACGGTCAAGGAAAACTCACCCCAGTGGGACGTCAATGTGAATGACTATGAGAAACCTCGGAGAGGACCGCATATGTGGGTAACCCCCCCCTCTAGGGGAGACCGAAAGCAATGGATGTCGAGTGGGTCTGACATAATATTGTGAAAGTCCAACACATCAGCGAAAGTCCAGTCCATAGTGGGGCCAGCAGGAACCATCCCGAGCGGAGACGGGTCAGCAGCGTAGAGATGTCCCCATCCGATGGACAGGCTAGCGGTCCACCCCGGGTTGGGAGCAGAGTAGAAAAGAAAAGAAAAGAAACGGCAGATCAACTGGTCTAAAAAGGGAGTCTATTTAAAGGCTAGAGTATACAAATGAGTTTTAAGATGAGACTTAAATGCTTCTACTGAGGTAGCATCTCTAACTTTTACCGGGAGGACATTCCATAGTATTGGAGCCCGAATAGTATACGCTCTATAGCCCGCAGACTTTTTTTGGGCTCTGGGAATCACTAATAAGCCGGAGTTCTTTGAACGCAGATTTCTTGCCGGGACATATGGTACAATACAATCGGCAAGATAGGCAGGAGCTTGACGTGTAGTATTTTATACGCAAGTAGTAAAACCTTAAAGTCGCATCTTAGGTGCACAGGAAGCCAGTGCAAGTGAGCCAGTATAGGCGTAATATGATCAAACTTTCTTGTTTTTGTCAAAAGTCTAGCAGCCGCATTTTGTACCATCTGTAATCTTTTAATGCTAGACATAGGGAGGCCCGAAAATAAAACGTTACAGTAATCGAGACGAGATGTAACGAACGCATGGATAATGATCTCAGCATCGCTTGTGGACAAAATGGAACGAATTTTAGCGATATTACGGAGATGAAAGAAGGCCGTTTTAGTAACACTCTTAATGTGTGAATCAAATGAGAGAGTTGGGTCGAAGATAATACCGAGATTCTTTACCGAGTCGCCTTGTTTAATTGTTTGGTTGTCAAATGTTAAGGTGGTATTATTAAATAGATGTTGGTGTTGAGCAGGACCGATAATCAGCATTTCCGTTTTCTTAGCGTTGAGTTGCAAAAAGTTAGCGGACATCCATTGTTTAATTTCATTAAGACACGCCTCCAGCTGACTACAATCCGGTGTGTTGGTCAGCTTTAGGGGCATGTAGAGTTGAGTGTCATCAGCATAACAGTGAAAGCTAACACCGTATTTGCGTATGATGTCACCTAGCGGCAGCATGTAAATACTAAAGAGTGCAGGGCCAAGAACCGAACCCTGGGGAACTCCGCACGTTACCTTAACATAGTCCGAGGTCACATTGTTATGGGAGACACACTGCATTCTGTCAGTAAGATAAGAGTTAAACCAAGACAAGGCTAAGTCTGACATCCCAATACGCGTTTTGATACGCTCTAATAAAATATTATGATCAACAGTATCGAAAGCGGCGCTAAGATCAAGAAGCAGCAACATAGATGACGCATCAGAATCCATCGTTAGCAATAGATCATTAGTCATTTTTGCGAGGGCTGTCTCCGTAGAGTGATTTGCCCTGAAACCGGATTGAAAAGGTTCACAGAGATTGTTAGACGCTAAGTGTTCATTTAGCTGCTGTGCAACAATTTTTTCGAGGATTTTCGAGATAAACGGAAGGTGGGACACCGGCCGGTAGTTTACCATGAGGTCAGCATCGAGGTTAGGTCTTTTGAGTAGAGGATGAATAACCGCTTTTTTGAATGCTAGGGGAACAGTGCCAGAGGAAAGTGATAAGTTTATAATATTTAACACTGATGGACCTAATAATACAAAAAGCTCCTTGATAAGTTTCCCAGGAATTGGGTCAAGTAAACATGTTGTTTGTTTTGTCCCATTTACACATTTTAACAATTCCTCCAATGTTATTTCATCAAAGAGAGAGAAACTATTTTGGAGGGCAGTGTCCGTCGTATATACAGTCGTATCTGTGTTAATAGAACCCAGTTGTAGCTGAGATACATTGTCTTTAATCTCTTTTCTAATGACTTCAATTTTCTTATTAAAGAAATTCATAAAGTCATCTGCTGAGTGGGTGGAGCTACTGGGAGGAGTCCCTTGTTGGGTTAGCGATGCTACTGTACTAAACAAAAATTTAGGATCATTTTTGTTGAGGTGGATGAGATTTGAGTAATATTTAGCTTTAGCTGAGGTAAGCATGCGTTTATAAGTTATTAAACTATCACTCCATGCTTGATGGAAAACCTCAAGTTTAGTCGCACGCCATTTGCGTTCCAGCTTTCTACATGATAATTTCTGGGCTTTAGTTTCTTCTGTAAACCATGGGGTACGCCTTTTAGGGGCCCTTTTTAGCTTTAGCGGTGCTACACTATCAATGGTGTCGCGCAGGGCGTCATTAAAGTTGTTAGTGAGGTTATCAATAGAGCCCACATAATTTGGGAATGGTGCCATTACCGAAGGCAGTAGGTCAGTAAGAGTCGTCGTTGTGGCAGCATTAATGTTGCGGCTGCTATAGTAGTTATTATTATTATTATTATTAGTTTGTTGACAATGAGTCAGAACTTCGAATTTTATAAGGTAATGATCGGACATTACTTTAGTGTACGGGAGTATCGTAACTTTAGAGGTGGTGACACCCCTGACAAGCACTAGATCTATCGTATTCCCGTTGCGATGCGTGAGTTCATCTATTATTTGTGTAAGACCACAGTTATCAATTATAGTCTGGAGCGCCACGCATGTAGGGTCCGATGGGGTATTCATATGGATATTAAAGTCCCCCATTATGATTATATTGTTTGCGTGCGTCACTAGATCAGCAACAAACTCTTGAGAATTCACTGATGAAGTCCGAATAGGGCCCAGGGGGGCGGTAGATAACAGCCAGGTGGAGAGGCAGCGGTGTGACAAACCTCATAGTGAGCACCTCAAACGAGTTATATTTATTATTTAGGTTAGGTGTAAAATTATAGTTTTCATTGTATATTAGTGCGACACCCCCTCCCCTTTTAAGAGGACGGGCAACATGCGCATTGGTATAGTTAGGAGGAGATGCCTCATTTAGCGCAAAAAAATCGTCTGGTTTGAGCCAGGTCTCGGCGAGACCAATGACGTCAAGTTTGTTGTCTCTAATGACCTCATTAACTAATAACGTTTTGGAAGATAATGATCTTATGTTTAAAAAGCCCATATTATAGGTAGTGGGCTGTTTTGAGGATTGTTTGTTGAAATTATCCGAAGTAGCAATATTAAAAATGTTGCGTTTATTATGCGTAGTGCACTTTAAATAGTTTCGACCATATCTAGGAATTGATACGACGGGGATTTTCAGATTGTCTGCTTGATGCTGCGATAAACTGAACGCATCATAGTTAGCCACCTCAGTACAATGTATGTCTGCCTCTGACACCGTCACAAAAGAAAAAACATTATGTGAGTTGTGTTTTATTCTAAGAGAATTGCTATGTGTGCAGGGATTATCCAGCCTGGCGCCGGCTAGTTCTAGTTTAAAAGACTTCTTACCCGGACACTCCACGCTTCTTTGGTTAGCTTTTCCCTTTGTTGTTAGCCCCGCTCGGCATCCCCGCTTCTGCTTCCGCTCACACCGCTTACGTCGCCTCTATTGGCGGTCCCCGCTAATACTTGACTCCGCTGCTACAAAAGCCGCTCGATGTAGCCCGCAAAGTATTCCCATGCTAGCGAGGAGGTCCACCGTGCATACATCTTTCAGTCTATAACGACCCGATCCATCCACATCCAGAATTGTCTGTCTGTCGTATGTGATCACAGAGTGTCCACGCTTTGAGCCAGCCATGAAATTGACAGAAATGACGGGTGTTTTTTGCCAAATCGCTCTACACTCCCAAGAGCGTTTGCAAGCCGCTGCCTTTAGGGCGCCGCCATCTTGCCAATTATAATATAAATGAGGTAGATTCTTTCGACTCGGTCAATTGAAAAGTAGCTCGCCTGCAGAAAAAGTGTGGGGACCTCTGATGTAGATGTAGATTTACTTTAGAATATTATTTCTTGTTGCCTTATTTGTCTTTGGTTGGATATATTTAGTGTTTGGTTCAGCCAGACTGTAGCAGGAGGGGATAGTATGAAGAAAGTCAAAAAGAACAAATAGATAGCTCGGCCCCCGGCCAAATTCCTTTAACCCAAAGTGGGCCCCCAGTCAAAATGTTTGGGGACCCTTGGTGTAAGGTATTATTTTAGATTCTGTTACATACCAGGAAATAAATTCTCTTTTGAATGTTTTTTTAAAACGCCATCGCACGTTCCCACTACATTTAGCCAAGTAAAACAAACTTTCAAGAGTAAAGTACCTGAGGTATGACTAAGGTTGTTCTTTTCTGATTTGATTTGAAGATTTTCTGGAAAACTTTGAGATTACATAGTTTAAAGGCCTACTGAAACCCACTACTACCGACCACGCAGTCTGATAGTTTATACATCAATGATGAAATCTTAACATTGCAACACATGCCAATACGGCCGGGTTAACTTATAAAGTGCAATTTTAAATTTCCAGCGACACTTCCGGTTGAAAACGTCTAGATATGATGACGTATGCGCGTGACGTCACGGAGAGAACGGAAGTTTTCGGAACCCATTGGATCCAATACAAAAAAGCTCTGTTTTCATCCCAAAATTCCACAGTATTCTGGACATCTGTGTTGGTGAATCTTTTGCTTTGGAGACTGCAAAGAAGAAAACTGTAGGTGTGATCGGTGTATTAGCGGCGGACTACAGCAACACAACCAGGAGGACTTTGATATGGATAGCAGACGCGCTAGCCGCCGACCTCACCTTGACTTCCTCCGTCTCCGGGCCGCATCGGTGATCGGGTGAAGTTCTTTGTTGCTCCGCCGATCGCTGGAACGCAGGTGAGCACGGGTGTTGATGAGCAGATGAGGGCTGGCTGGCGTAGGAGGAGAGCTAATGTTTTAAGCATAGCTCTGTGAGGTCCCGTTGCTAAGTTAGCTTCAATGGCGTCGTTAGCAACAGCATTGTTAAGCTTCGACTGGCTGGAAAGCATTAACTGTGTATTTATATGTCCATGGTTTAATAGTATTGTTGATCTTCTGTCTATCCTTCCAGTCAGGGGTTTATTTATTTTGTTTCTATCTGCATTTGAGCCCGATGCTATCACGTTAGCTCCGTAGCTAAAGTGTTTCGCCGATGTATTGTCGTGGAGATAAAAGTCACTGTGAATGTCCATTTTGCGTTCTCGACTCTCATTTTCAAGAGGATATAGAATCCGAGGTGGTTTAAAATACAAATCCGTGATCCATAATAGAAAAAGGAGAAAGTGTGGAATCCAATGAGCCCTTGTACCTAAGTTACGGTCAGAGCAAAAAAAGATACGTCCTGCACTGCACTGTAGTCCTTCCCTCTCATGTACCTCATCCACGAATCTTTCATCCTCGCTCAAATAGGGTAATCGTCGCTTTCTCGGTCCGAATCTCTCTCGCTGCATTGTAAACAATGGGAAAATGTGAGCAGCCCTTCCTCCTGTGACGTCACGCTACTTCCGGTATAGGCAAGGCTTTTTTTTTATTAGCGACCAAAAGTTGCGAACTTTATCGTCGTTGTTCTCTACTAAATCCTTTCAGCAAAAATATGGCAATATCGCGAAATGATCAAGTATGACACATAGAATGGATCTGCTATCCCCGTTTAAATTTAAAAAGATTATTTTCAATAGGCCTTTAACAAGCATTATTATAAATGGCAGCACGGTGGAAGAGGGGTTAGTGCGTCTGCCTCACAATACGAAGGTCCTGAGTAGTCTTGGGTTCAATCCCAGGCTCGGGATCTTTCTGTGTGGAGTTTGCATGTTTTCCCCGTGACTGCGTGGGTTCTCTCCGGGTACTCCGGCTTCCTCCCACCTCCAAAGACATGCACCTGGGGATAGGTTGATTGGCAACACTAAATTGGCCCTAGTGTGTGAATGTGAGTGTGAATGTTGTCTGTCTATCTGTGTTGGCCCTGTGATGAGGTGGCGACTTGTCCAGGGTGTACCCTGCCTTCCGCCTGATTGTAGCTGAGATAGGCTCCAGCACCCCCCGCGACCCCAAAGGGAATAAGCGGTAGAAAATGGATGGATGGATGGATATTATAAATAAGCTTGGTAATTGTTAAAGTTCCTGGAAATGTTATTTTTTGTATCAGTTTGTTTGATTCTACATGCCTTTTCCTTGCATTTCCCAACTAAATGTTGGGATTAGATTTGGGTTGTTTGGCCTAGGCGAGGTCAGCGTGTGCCCTTTTGGCAGGTCTGTCCAGTAAAAAGCAAATCAGCTGCCTTGGAGGGTGTAGATGTACACGAAAAAAAACGATAACAGACATGACACAAACTACAGTAATTTCCAAATGCATCTTTCTGGCTTTAAGAATCACTACAAGAAATCAAGAAAATAAAAAAAAACCACACCACTTGTACTTTGCTGCGCAACCTCTGGCTTTTACAACAGCTTAGCCTTCATCATTCTTGCTTCAACGTTCTCTGATTGCTGTTGTCAGATCAGCATTGCAGTTTTGTCATGGACCATTTTTTTCAATTTCCACTACAGATTTTGCATTGGATTGAGATCAGGACTATTTGCAGGCCATGATATTGACCTTATGTATATTTCCTTAAAGGGAAACTGCACTTTATGTTGGAATTCTGCCTATCATTCACAATCCTAATGTAAGACAAGAACACACGTTTTTCTTTTTGATGCATTCTAACTAGTAAAAAAATGCAATCAAAAGTCTGCTTACACTGGAGCCTATAATAGTCGCTCTATTCCGCCTATAAAGTGCTCTAAAAACACTTCCACTATTGTTTTATATTCATGATGTAAGTATATATAATGTAGTAACAGGCACATTTATAATAACATTTAATATTTACTGTACTTTGATCATTTTAAGCATACGCGGTGCATTCATTTCAAAATTACACCACTGATTATTACTCGCTGCAGACTTTATGTGCGATAACAAGCATAATAAAACATCACTTCCCGCACAATGTCTGCTGTCATTAGGATACCGACAGATAGGATGTTCATATATTCCCGTTTAGATGAATAATGACTGTCACTCATAATCCTCGCAAAAAAAAGGGGGAGAATGGAACCAAACATCTTTTCGTGTCTAAATTTGATGTCAAAGTTGACCAACTTCTTAGATCTTCACCCTTCTACTATCAAGGTGAGACACGTTATTTATGGTCTAGAAGAAACTTTCACGTCCATGTAGCAGCAACAAGTTCTCTGGGACAATGCGCCGCTACAATAGTTTGTGATGGCGCTTATAATAACAATATCACTAATACTTGGTTAAAATTTTGGTCATGAAATGTGAATGAAATATTGTTGACCCTTTTTGGATGATTTTAGAAGGCTTTATGGCCGAAATAGAGGACCTCCCATTAACTCCATTGTAAGTGGGCCTTTATTTGCAAGTTAGAATGCTTTAAAATAAAAAAATATATATAATTGTCTGATATCTGATTGTTAACGTCTGAATGAAAGGCAAAATTCGCCAAAAAGTGTGGTTCCCCTTTAAGGGAAGTTTTTGCTCTATGGCAGTGCTTCTCAAATATTTTCTGTTTCGCGCCCCCTTCCTCCCCCTAATCTCCATTGTGACTATAAATAGTATAATTTGTCTATAAAATTGTTCTAACTTTACCTCTGCATAACATTGTAAGTGTATTAACATTAAAGGAAACACGTCGTTACAGTCAGCATGCCAACTGCACGCTCCCTCAAAACTTGCGACATCTGTGGCATTGTGCTGTGTGATAAAACTGCACCTTTCAGTGTGGCCTTTTATTGTGGCCAGCCTAAGGCACGCCTGTGCAATAATCATGCTGTTTAACCGGCATCTTGATATGCCACACCTGTGAGGTGGGATGGATTATTTTGACAAAGACGAAGAGCTCACTAACACAGATTTAAACAGATTTGTGAAAAATAGTACAAGTTTTACATCTTTGAGTTCAACCCGTGAAAAATGGGAGCAAAACAAGTGTTGCATTTATAATTTTGGTTTAATGTATTTTTAGTTGAAAGTGTCTATGGGTGTTCTCATTCATCCAGGTTATTGTTATTCTCAGGGCATTGAACTGATCAGTTAACTGTGGAGGTAAAAATGATTTACATCAAATTATCATTTATATCAATTATCATTATCATTTCAATTTCATTGAAAAAAAATCAATTTATAAAAAAACAGAACATAAAAATTCAGTATCGAAAGATTTGCTGCTTCAAAAAGAACGACTCACTTCCAGTAAAATAAGGCTGAAGCAATCGATCCTGTCTCAAAACCAGCCAATGAGGTGTTTGAAGTCACGTGACACGGACGGGTCTTGCAAAACAGCATAAAAAAGCTGGTACCTGGGCATAAAACAACATAAGCACTTCAATGCGGCCCGCTGGATATTTTCAAACTATACTGCACTTTTGAGTGACATACATTTTTTATGTGTCATGACATGCAGCTAAACTGACTGTGACCAGCAGATGGCGCTGGATAATGATGTTTAGGTGAACGTGACGAAGAAGACATAGCTATATACGGACCCATTTCAAAAAAATTATAATACCATGTAAAAATTTATTTATTTCCATAATTCCATTCAAAATGTTAAACTTCCATAGATTATAAATTCAGGGCCCCCAGCTGAAACTATTTCAAGTACGGTATTTTGTTGTTTATTTGTACATAATTTAGGCTTCCAGCTCATAAAACCCACAAAAACAAGATTTCTAAAAAGTTTATTACTGTGAAGAAGTCACCATTTACTTCTCAGTTTTTGCACAAAAAAAAAATTAAGATCAATTATCAAATCAACCAAAATATGGTCTGAATGTGATGGTTTTTGAAGCTGTGACTCCCGCCTCATTCTACTCTTTCTGGATCTCTGCCAGATTCTTGAATCTTCTCTGTTTGATAATCCGCGGAAACCCAAGGTCAGCTCTTCTGCTGGTGCTTCTTCTCCTGCCAGTTTGCCCTTCCACTAGACTTTCCATTGATATGCTAGGACACACCACTCTGAACAGCCAGTCTCCTTAGCTATGAACTTTTGTGGCTTACCCATCCTATGGAGAGTATCAATGACGGTCTTCTGAAATTCTCCTGAATTTATAATCTATGAAAGTTTAACGTTTTGAATGGAATTAAATAACACTTTTCCAGGATATTACAATTTTTGGAAAAGGGTCTGTATATAGATGTTTGGGTGCATTCATGGAGAGAGGAATAAATGTTTGAGCGTAAGCTCGTTGTTCACAAGACAAAGTTTGGTCATTAATAGATAAACCAAACACTATACGGTGACCATAGGAAGCGCTGCTTTGTGCAGATGAAGGACGGGACAGTGTGGGTGGGACAGCGACAAACCTCAGACCTCATTGTTATCTCACTGTTCTGCAGAACTTTCTGCAACAAAGTGATACTGTATATCGTACAAACCCTGTTCCCATATGAGTGGGGAAATTGTGTTAGGTGTAAATATAAACGGAATACAATGATTTGCAAATCCTTTTCAACCCATATTCAATTGAATGCACTACAAAGACAAGATATTTGATGTTCAAATTCATAAACTTTTTTTTTTTTGCAAATAATAATTAACTTAGAATTTCATGGCTGCAACAGGCCAGTCTAGTACCCGCACTCTTTTACTATGAAGCTACGTTGATGTAACACGTGGCTTGGCATTGTCTTGCTGAAATAAGCAGGGGCGTCCATTGTAACGTTGCTTGGATGGCAAGATATGTTGCTCCAAAACCTGTATGTACCTTTCAGCATTAATGGCGCCTTCACAGATGTGTAAGTTACCCATGTCTTGGGCACTAATCCATCCCATACCATCACAGATGCTGGCTTTTCAACTTTGCGCCTATAACAATCCAGATGGTTCTTTTCCTCTTTGGTCCGGAGGACACAACGTCCAGTTTCCAAAAACAATTTGCTCTTAGATGAGCTCAGGCCCAGCGAAGCCGACGGCGTTTCTGGGTGTTGTTGATAAACGGTTTTTGCCTTGCATAGGAGAGTTAACTTGCACTTACAGATGTAGCGACCAACTGTAGTTACTGACAGTGGGTTTCTGAAGTGTTCCTGAGCCCATGTGGTGATATCTTTTACACACTGATGTCGCTTGTTGATGCAGTACAGCCTGAGGGATCGAAGGTCACAGGCTTAGCTGCTTACGTGCAGTGATTTCTCCAGATTCTCTGAAACCTTTGATGATATTACGGACCGTAGATGGTGAAATCCCTAAATTCCTTGCAATAGCTGGTTGAGAAAGGTTTTTCTTAAACTGTTCAACAATTTGCTCACGCATTTGTTGACAAAGTGGTGACCCTCGCCCCGTCACTTTTATACCCAATCATGGAACCCACCTGTTCCCAATTTGCCTGTTCACCTGTGGGATGTTCCAAATAAGTGTTTGATGAGCATTCCTCAACTTTATCAGTATTTATTGCCACCTTTCCCAACTTCTTTGTCACGTGTCGCTGGCATCAAATTCTAAAGTTAATGATTATTTGCAAAATAAAAAATGTTTCAGATTGAACATCAAATATGTTGTCTTTGTAGCATATTCAACTGAATATGGGTTGAAAATGATTTGCAAATCATTGTATTCCGTTTATATTTACATCTAACACAATTTCCCAACTCGTATGGAAACAGGGTTTGTATAAGTGGATGTTTTTTATCCTGTTGCCTTTTTTTTCGTCGTGTTTGTTGCATCTTTGTTGCTGTTGCTCAATTATAAAAGATGTCGATCAAGGAGGTGGTCTGGGAAGTAGAGGAGCAACGTTAATTTATTCTCAATATTCAGTGTTTTATTGTTCATAGTTAATATTGTAAGTCCCACATTTGACTAAAGTTCATTCTGTTATTGAGATGGTCCTTAGTTTTTTACTGAAAAGACACTCAGAATGTACCGTATTTTTCGGAGTATAAGTCGCACCGGAGTATAAGTCGCACCTGCCAAAAATGCATAATAAAGAAGGAAAAAAACATAAGTCGCACTGGAGTATAAGTCGCATTTTTGGGGGAAATGTATTTGATAAAACCCAACACCAAGAATAGACATTTGAAAGGCAATTTAAAATAAATAAAGAATAGTGAACAACAGGCTGAATAAGTGTACGTTATGACGCATAAATAACCAACTGAGAACGTGCCTGGTATGTTAACGTAACATATTATGGTAAGAGTCAATCAAATAACTATAACATATAGAACATGCTATACATTTACCAAACAATCTGTCACTCCTAATCGCTAAATCCCATGAAATCTTAAACGTCTAGTCTCTTACGTGAACGAGCTAAATAATATTATTTGATATTTTACGGTAATGTGTTAATAATTTCACACATAAGTCGGTCCTGAGTATAAGTCGCAAACTATGAAAAAAAAACTGCGACTTATAGTCCGAAAAATACGGTACATGAAAATACATAATGTGGGATTTACAATTAGGCCTGGGCGATATATCAATTATATCGATATATTCAAGTTTTTTGTTGAAAACGATTTAAAATGAAAAAAATTGCTTTTTTTCCTCCTCCTGCTCCGGCATACTTTTTGCCCCTTGGGAGCTTCCGTAGCTTGTGCAGTCGCATTATTTCCTTAGCGGCACACATAGAAAAACATAGCTAATGCTAACGCTATTGAGAGCAAGACATCTGTTCCCAGGAAAAGAAAAGTGTTGTCAGTACTTCGGCAACATGCGTGGAACAAATGACTGCACGGGGCAAAGTTCCAGCATCTAAAAATCAAAGCCTCCAGCGGAGTGCGGGAAATACAACTATTTACGAGGCGAACAAGACGTAACAACAAACACGCTACGGGATAAAAATCACTATGGCGGATTTATTTACACAAGGTATGTAGGATGAAAAAGAAGCTATACCTCGGTTGGCAGAGTGGCCGTGCCCGCAACTTGAGGGTTCCAGGTTCGATCCCCACTTCTGCCAGCGTAGTCACTGCCGTTGTGTCCTTGGGCAAGACACTTTACCCACCTGCTCCCAGTGCCACCCACACTGGTTTAAATGTAACTTAGATATTGGGTTTCACAATGCAAAGCGCTTTGAGTCACTAGAGAAAAGCGCTATATAAATATAATTCACAATTTACTCACAAACGTAGAGCGATCACTGAAGCAGTCGCTCTGCACACCGCCAAGATGTGTGCATAAAAAAGGCTGTGTTTACGTTATCCACTTACTGAAACAAACTAGTCCTCTCAATGTTTTACTTCATTATTTATTTGGATACAATGTTTAATACGACATTTTTATTTACAGTGTGTCATTCAACACATAAGTTTGAAGTTTGCACTTTACTGATCAACGTTGGAGATTATTTGCATGCAAAATGTGCAATGCTACATTTTTGTTTACAAAAGTATTCTATTCAAGCAGAAACATTGCTTCCAAAGGGAAGCTCTTAATTTATTTATTTCAAAATGATGTCATAAAAAGTACAAATGTACTGTATGTGGTCTAAAAAGAACAACATTTTACAAATGTCCATTTTGCCAAGAGTAAGATGCAGTGTATACTAGTTTTTGATTATCCATCCATCTTCTACCGCTTGTCCCTCTCGGGATTGCAGGGGTGCTGGAGCCTATCCCAGCTGCATACGGGTGGAAGGCGGGCTGAATATTAAGAATATATGACTACTGCAGACCACCTCCTTGATCGACATCTTTTATAATCGAGCAAGAACAAAGATGCGACAAACACGGCGTAACACAACCAAGGGGTAAAAAACCTCCACATATTGGATATAATATCACTGTTCTGCCGAACTTTGCTGTAGACCTCTGCCTTCGTCTGACACTTGCTGCTCCGTATACAAGCCCCGCCCATTCTGCCCCACTCTGTTTGTGCCCTGTCTGCATGAAACAGAGCTTAGTATGTGACACAAAAGTGCAGATTCTAACCATTGGAATTATTTCTCTAGTTTCAAAATAGAGAAACAATTTTTAAAGTTTACACAGCTACCACAACAACGATGATAATGGACTCTGACAGAAAACAAGCACCTAAATTCAGTATCGGCACTACTATGTTCCAAGGGGCGACTAAACAAGAGGAACTACATTCAGGATTGCATCCACCTACACTTATAGAGATTATTGAAACAACATCAAAGATTGTTGAACAAGAAAACATGTAACTAAAAAAAATTCTGCAACAAAGATCACAAAAACCAGGATTTGGAAAATCATATACAGCTGTAGATCCAGATACAACATTTTTCTCCGACATCAGTAATAATTGTTTTTATTATACAGATGATCAATATACCGGTAATAGCAACATTAAAGGCCTACTGAAATGAATTTGTTTTATTTAAACGGGGATAGCAGATCTATTCTATGTGTCATACTTGATCATTTCGCGATATTGCCATATTTTTGCTGAAAGGATTTAGTATAGAACAACGACGATAAAGATTGCAACTTTTGGTATCTGATAAAAAAAAGGCTTGCCCCTACCGGAAGTAGCGTGACGTAGTCAGTTGAACATATACGCAAAGTTCCCTATTGTTTACAATGATGGCCGCATGAAGTGAGAGAGATTCGGACCGAGAAAGCGACAATTTCCCCATTAATTTGAGCGAGGATGAAAGATTTGTGGATGAGTAAAGTGCAAGTGAAGGACTAGTGGGGAGTTGAAGCTATTCAGATAGGGAAGATGCTGTGAGAGCTGGGGGTGACCTGATATTCAGCTGGGAATGACTACAACAGTAAATAAACACAAGACATATATATACTCTATTAGCCACAACACAACCAGGCTTATATTTAATATGCCACAAATTAATCCTGCATAAAAACACCTGCGTGTTTGTTACGCTAGCTCCTAGCTCCTCTGCTAGCTCCTAGCTCCATAGAACATGCCAATACAATTCAAACACCTGATCAACACACACAATCACTCAGCCCAAAAGACCGTTCACCTAACCCAAGGTTCATAAAGCTTATATATTTTTAAAAAGTTACGTACGTGACGCGCACATACGGTCAAGCTATCTAATGTTTAGCAGCCAAGGCTGCATACTCACGGTACCTGATATTCAGCTGGGAATGACTACAACAGTAAATAAACACAAGACATATATATACTCTATTAGCCACAACACAACCAGGCTTATATTTAATATGCCACAAATTAATCCTGCATAAAAACACCTGCGTGTTTGTTACGCTAGCTCCTAGCTCCTCTGCTAGCTCCTAGCTCCATAGAACACGCCAATACAATTCAAACACCTGATCAACACACACAATCACTCAGCCCAAAAGACCGTTCACCTAACCCAAGGTTCATAAAGCTTATATATTTTTAAAAAGTTACGTACGTGACGCGCATACGGTCAAGCTATCAAATGTTTAGCAGCCAAGGCTGCATACTCACGGTACCTGATATTCAGCTGGGAATGACTACAACAGTAAATAAACACAAGACATATATATACTCTATTAGCCACAACACAACCAGGCTTATATTTAATATGCCACAAATTAATTCTGCATAAATACACCTGCGTGTTTGTTATGCTAGCTCCTAGCTCCTATGCTAGCTCCTAGCTCCATAGAACCCGCCAATACAATTCAAACACCTGATCAACACACACAATCACTCAGCCCAAAAGACCGTTCACCTAACCCAGGGTTCATAAAGCTTATATATTTTAAAAAAGTTACGTACATACGCAAAAAAAAGTTGCGCACATACGATCAAGCGATCAAATGTTTAGAAGCCAAAGCTGCATACTCACAGTAGCACGTCTGCGTCTTTGTCATCCAAATCAAAGTAATCCTGGTAAGAGTCTGTGTTGTCCCAGTTCTCTACAGGCGTCTGTGTATCGAAGTCAAAAGTCCTCCTGGTTAGAGTCTCTGTTATCCGAGTTCTTCCATCTTGACTGCATCTTCCGGGAATGTAAACAAAGAAGCGCCGGCTGTGTACTGTTGTTGCTGACTACGTTCGAAAAATACGTCCATTTCGCACCGACAACTTTCTTCTTTGCTTGCTCAGCTTCCTTCTCCATAATGCAATGAACATGATTGCAACAGATTCACGAACACAGATGTCCAGAATACTGTGGAATTATGAAATGAAAACAGAGCTTTTTCGTATTGGCTTCAATGTGGAAGGCATATCCGTGTTCCCCGGGTTACGTCACGCGCATACGGCATCCTCAGAGGCGTTTCGAACCGGAAGTTTAGCGGCAAATTTAAAATGTCACTTTATAAGTTAACCCGGCCGTATTGGCATGTGTTATAATGTTAAGATTTCATCATTGATATATAAACTATCAGACTGCATGGTCGGTAGTAGTGGGTTTCAGTAGGCCTTTAAATGTGATAACAAATTATCAATTATTAATTTTAATAGCAGAAGCTTGTATGCAAATTACAACAACATTAAGAACTTTTTGGAACACATCAACGAACCCTTCAAGGTGATTGCTGTCACAGAAACATGGATTGATGATAAAAAAGGAATAGATTTTGATCTGGAAGGATATGAACTAAACTACATCAACAGAACCAACAAAAATGGAGGAGGAGTAGCTGTGTACGTGATGAAGAACCTGAACTATAAAGTGAACAGGAAGTGAACAAAAGTTTTAGCAACTGTTATGTATAGAAAAGGGGTAGGATTAAATAAGCTCTGCTTCTTCCTACTCCTTTTCGAACATGTTGAAAAGAGAAACTGGAAATTGTGATGTATCATGTTGTATGCTTGCATGTTCGAAATAAACTCAAACTCAAACTCAAAATATCCAGCGGGCCGCATTGAAATGTTAATTATGTTGTATTATGCCAAGATAGCCCAGTTAACTGCTTCTTTATGCCGTTTTGCAAGACCCGTGTCAGGTGACTTCAGACTTGACACCTCATTGGCTGAGACAGGATCGATTGCTTCAGTCTTAATTTAACGGAAGCCTTGCTTTTTTCGACAACATTTTTTTCTTACACTGACATTTTTATAAACTGAATATTTTACACAGATTTTTTTACTCACTGATTTTTTTCCCCCAATTAAATTGTCAGCAAAATTTGATGCAAAAAAAATTGGGTTCACAAAATTCAAACGCAAAAATTTAAGTTGCATAATTAAATAATTATCTCCTTTGTTTCAATTGACATCTATCGCAGGCCTCGAATTTAAACTTTTTAAGGTCAAGGCAAGTATTGCCTTAAAGGAGGGTTCATATTTTAGATCACCAAGGTATACATTATTTTCTTTCGAGGCAGGGGATCCAAAGCATGCATGCATATATCTCTATTTTTACATTTTGATAGAGGGAGGTATTTTTTTGCCGCCAATGTTGGTCAACTTTTTGAGCATTACGGCAAGTGACGAGGACGGTTGCCGTGGTTAAATTTGACCCATGATTCATGTCAACACACCTTCTGCAACAGCTCTCCAAAGTGTCAACACTTCTTTTTAACTGCTAATGGCCAGATTTCATCTGATGCAGGTGTTTGCTTTGGAAATTACAATTTACAGGGTGATTCCAAGATTTTGTCCTCAGAATTGAGAGATTCCCTATTTTTTTTTCACTCTGCCTGATATAAATTACTGACTACCACAATTTATTTGTTTCCTTTTAGTGTTTTTAAAAGTCAGAAAGTTGCTATTTGAAATGACTATAGTTTTGTGTCATGTCTGTAACCTGCTTTTTTTCCATTGCTGCTGATTCATTGTTTTTGCCAAAGGTTGTAGAAAAATCTCAGGTGCTGCCCAACCCAAGCATTGACAAGTGCGTGTGCGTACGTGCGCTTGTATTTCTACCCTTCTTGAGACACCGACAAGGAAAAGTACCTTCCATATGAGGACCGGAGAACAAGTTAGGGCCGAAATCATGGTCCCAATACGGAAAACCATTGCATCTAATAGAGAATGTCTCATTTGCACCCCTGCTGGTGAAATATATCAAAATTAGGGTGGTTCCAAAAAGGTGGGACTTTTCAAATTGACTCTGTGTTGGTTTTAAAAGTGCTCCCCCTCTGGTCAACATATGAAATAACAAGTGTGAGTAAAAATTTGAAGCACTCCCCCTCTGGCCAACGTATGTAATAACAAGTGTGTGTAAGAAATGAAATGCGCCCCCTTTGGCCAAAATGTATTTAAAAATATATATATGCATATAGAGAGATACTGTAATATCCTCAAGTAAATAATGAAGATTAAAAACCACATACAAACAAAAAATTCAACAAAAAATGTTTTACTAAAAGCTTACCTTTTTTATATTTGCATAGTATGTATATATTATTAATGTTTTAAATACAAATCTTTATGTATCTAGAAAGGGTGGTCCTAAAGAGGTAGGCATTTTTCAGAGGTCTCAAGAAGGTAACCAATACAAGAATGTGTGTGTGTGTGCTTACAACACACATGTGGTGTCTCCAATTAGGCTGCATTCATAGTAGTTTAATCACAGGAATCCATCCTCTTTCACAGCTTTTTACAGCTGTTTTTTTTTTTGCTTTCAATCACATTTACACCAGTGCAGGAAAGGACAAAAGTTAAAAGTTTGGCTTCTCTCTTGCTTGGCTGCTCTCCATCTCCTTTAAAAAGAAAAGTTCAAGAGGTCAACTTCTTTTCTACCTCATTTTGGAAGAGCAGAGTTCATCTGAAGCGTGAGTGAGCCAGACCTTATATGGCCGTCGCTGCACGGCGGGGACGAGGAAGAGGGCTGTCAGGGCCGTAAGAGGCTGTGCTGATGGAATGAGAGCGAGGCTAACAAGGGAGCTGACTAGCAGTAAACAAAATGTTTTACCTGCATTAGTCATACTGTCAAAATGTGTTATTCCTGACTGCAGTGGAGGAGAAGCAATATAGCTGCGTCAACAGGAAACTTTTTTCTATTAGGTCAAGTAGCCATGACTGTGCATCAGTGTGAAGGGAAAAAGGTGACCTCCCCCTCCCTCATTGCAGCGTCATTTTTGCACTGGCCCTTGCTCCCACGCCGGCATTTCCTAGCCGCAAGAGAATAAGTGTCTTACTGAGGCAGAAGAAAGGGCAAAACCGAGACAGGGGAGGGTAGGGAGTAGGAGAAACTGGGGGAAAAAAAGGTATGGAAGCGGTCCAGAGGAGGGTTCATCTGCCCCTTTTGCCAGGGCCCGTGCCAGGGGGCAAGCGCTCCTCATATGCACAGACGCACTATTGTTTGCACAACAATGCCTCCTCCTCCTCGGCTCTGCAATGTGGAGTTACAGCTCTGAGGGACCACCAAAAAAGTAAAAAATGGTGTGAAAGAATCCTACTCAGTGGCCTAGTGGTTAGAGTGTCCGCCCTGAGATCGGTAGGTTGTGAGTTCAAACCCCGGCCGAGTCATACCAAAGACTATAAAAATGGGACCCATTACCTCCCTGCTTGGCACTCAGCATCAAGGGTTGGAATTGGGGGTTAAATCACCAAAAATGATTCCCAGGCGTGGCCCCGCTGCTGCCCACTGCTCCCCTCACCTCCCAGGGGGTGAACAAGGGGATGGGTCAAATGCAGAGGACAAATTTCACAACACCTAGTGTGTGTGTGTGACAATCATTGGTACTTTAACTTTTACTTAAAGACAGACTACACAACAAAAATGTATGCATTTTGTTTATAATAATGCTATATTTATACTATAAACAATATAAATATATTTTGCGATAGACACAAACGATATAAGTAGAAAATGCATACGATAAAATGTTCGATATACTGTATACGTAATTTTGGTCGGAAGAAACCGGACGTTAAAAAGCAATGTAGTCCTTCGCTGCGCTTGTTTTTACTTCTCAACCCTCGTCCGTTCCCTATTCGGATATACAGAAACAACAGGTAGGAACTAATTTTACTTACTTTTAAAGAGGTTTTTGTTAGGTGTTCAATGTGAATTTAGAATTTTGTCTACATTAACTGAGTGTTTTTCATGCGCGTGTTGACATTTATTTACCTTTCTGTCTTGATAGCTGAAGGGATTATAATCAGGTTAAATTTAAAAAAAAAAAATTACATTTCATATTTTTTTTCTCCTTGTCTTTTTTTTTATTGCCCAGTTGTAGGTTAACATATTCATCTTTTGGGGGGAAAAAACATCTTAGTGTTAAAGACGCAGGATTTTTAGCACCCTTTGGGAAAAAAGAGGGAAGTTGAGAAAAAAAAGAGGAACATTTCTTTTAGCACAATGTGCTGCCACACAAACCCCAAAATAACATTTTGAAAATCAATTGGGTGCATTTCTACACTATATTTTGCCTTTAGATTTATTCTCATCTACTAACCTCTTTTAGCTGTCTTTTTGACACTTACGTGTCCCACGTAATTTACCACAGGTGATCTATATCTCCTACCCTCTCCTGGCAATCATGTCATACATAACATTGACTAAATTACTGTATTTTTCGGACTATAAGGCCCACTTAAAATCCTTTCATTTTCTCAAAACTCGACAGTGCGCCTTATAACCCGGTGCGCCTAATGTACGGAATAATTTTGGTTGTGCTTACCGTCTTAGAAGCTATTTTATTTGGTACATGGTGAAATGATAAGTGTGACCAGTAGATGGCAGTTACACATAAGAGATACGTGTAGACTACAATATGAGTCAAGTAAACAACACCAAAATTGTACATGTTTCATTGAAAATATAGAACACAACTTTGGTAAGCTATGAAGCCGCACAGCTTGATGTATTGAAATGTAATGATGGTGATGCCAATTTGGTTTATCCTGTCAATGTGGTATTAAATTGTATATTAGCATTAAGCTAACTAAGTACCAAACTTTTTCCTGCATGGTTGGATTGCTTTTTGCCGTTTATGCCACAATGTATTGTTGATTTAACATGATTCCTACATTAATATGTACTTAATGTCATTTCCTTTGGGTGTTTAGTTTTACAGTAATTCATTGTGAAGACAATCAAACAACCTCAAATTGGAAGTGTTTTATCTCTAAATTAAAAGGACTTTTTATCTGCCAAACCAAATTGAAACATTCAGGGAGGGCCCATTTGCAAAGAGCCGCTTGTTTTGTTTTTTTAAATTAAATTGAAAAAAAATAGCCAAAAGATGTGGATTGTAACTAACAACAAAAAGATTTGTTTTTAAATACTGTTTATGTAGCCTTTTTTTAAACGTGTGTTCGCCAATTGTGCAAATTAGATGATTTAATTCTGAGATTGCCTCGCCCTCGCCAGCATGACGTTATGACATGATATAGTTGACTCTGTGGTTGTACTTATTGTTGTACAGTTAATGGCCCACAATTTGGACACCCCTGGGTTACGTATTTCACCGAGAAGGCAAAGTGTTCCCAAACTCTTTTGTCGTCTTAGCACAAGTTGTGATTCACGCTTGCGGAAGTGTTCTGCATGCTTCCACACCTCGCCATTTACAGCCGTGGTATTGGGACACTCCCCAGGCTTATGGAGGTGACTGCATGTCTGGAACTTTGTCTTTCGGGAATGTATGAATGTATTTGATTACCAAGTAATCACAGAACGCAAGAAACTCGTCCAGCATTGGTATTTAGTCTGCCCCTGTACAAAATAGGAATACATGCATGTCAACCCTAGTATCTGGAGGTATGAATACCAATAATAAACACAGCGACGACGTCTCTATAAGTTGGCATCAAAAAATCAAAAATATCATTGGCTTTATTTGAACAAAAAATCTTACGGTACATTAAACATATGTTTCTTATTGCAAGTTTGTCCTTAAATAAAATAGTGAACATACAAGACAACTTGTATTTTAGTAGTAAGTAAACAAACAAAGGCTCCTAATTTAGCTGCTGACATATGCAGTAACATATTGTGTCATTTCTCATTCTATTTAGTCAAAAGTATTAAGGACAAGTGGTAGAAAATGAATTATTAATCTACTTGTTCATTTACTGTTAATATCTGGTTATTTTCTCTTTTAACATGTTCTATCTACACTTCTGTTAAAATGTTATAATCACTTATTCTTCTGTTTGATACTTTACATTAGTTTTGGATGATACCACAAATTTGGGTATCAATTCGATACCAAGTCATTACAGGATCAGACATTGGTCATATTCAAAGTCCTCATGTGTCCAGGTACATATTCCCTGAGTTTATAAACATAATATACATTTAAAAAATGAAATAAGATTTTGTATAATATCGATGTAATCATAGTAGTATCAACTGTACTAGGTATCATTACAGTGGATGTTAGGTGTCGATCCACCAATGGCGTTTGTTTATATTGTAGCGTCCCGGAAGAGTTGGTGCTGCAGGGAATTCTGGGAATTTGTTCTGTAGTGTTTATGTTGTGTTGCGGTGCAAATATTCTCCCAAAATGTGTTTGTCATTGTTGTTTAGTGTGGTTTCACTATATGGCACATGTTTATGACAGTGTTGGCGTAGTTCATACGGCCACCTTTAGTGTGTGACATGTATGGCTGTTGACTAACCATGTCCTTAATTCACTTGTAAGTGGTGTGTTCAAAGTTAAGATATCGTCCTGATGACTAATGATTGGGCATAGTCAAAGTTAAGATAATCGTCTTGATGACTAATGATTGGGCATAGTGAAATCTTGTCTTGGCCTTGTCAACTATAGATCATTTTTAACACATCCAATATTATGACTCCGGTGTGCTGCGTTCTGTAGTGAAGCATGAATAGATATCACTCGTCCTACACTCTGAATAAATGTACTATATTTGTCGCCATGGAGACAAGGATTAATAATTAAAAAGTAGTTCCAACACTGCGGATAGACAATAGCCACCAGATAGCCATGTCTGAAAGCACCTCTTCCTGAGGGCGTTTCAGTGTTATAACTTACTTTACCTTTATCTTTAGTTAACAAGCGAAAATTTGTCCGTTCTCCCTTTTCTGTATACACACATTGTCTGCTTGTAAGTACTCTGTGATTGTGCACTGTCGAACATGCTCTTCTGCATGACACGAGGTGACGATGACGACGGGTGGGGGACCGGTACTTTTTAGAGGCGGTATATACCGAATATGATTCATTAGTATCGCGATACTATACTTACCGTACAACCCTACTAGTCACCTAAATCTATTTGTGGCAGCCTAAAATTGGATGAACGTATGAGAAACACACTGCACTGTCGAGTTACACAGTATTAAAATGTGCACACGGTGATGTCCTGTTAAGTGCAAAGATTTCAAATAAAAGCATGGCATTTATTGGCCTGGGTTCTACAACAGCAACAAAATGGGAAACCATTTTTTTTTTTAAACAGCAGTAGCGAGAAGATACACAGGAATGTAACAGCAACCTTACTCTAAGCAGCAAAAAAAAAATTAGTCATCAAGGTCAAAATGACCACACTTAGTATAAGAACTCTGATTAAAAAATCACAAACATCAGCATGTAGCTGCTTCCCAAGCCAGCCGTAAAGCAACGACAAAACAGGAAACCGTTGTACCAAAATAAGAGCTCAGAACAGAAAGCAAGGTGAAAACAGATGAACACAACATCAGAGTTTGACATTCTCCTTATGTCTTTGACAGGTAAATGTGCAAGCAAAGGCCAGTTTCAGTTTAGTTACCGATTATGTCGACAATCACTCATGTCAACGTCAGCCGGTCGAGGGGCGTTGACTAAACCGGTTTCTCCCTATATATATATATATAACCAGCACACGTAGGGCCAGCTTTAGCGTCACAGCGGGCGGGAATTGTCAAGTGTTGTCAGTCAATCAGGTCGAGCCAGTCTGCTGCCGGGAGACCAGAAACAAGACAGCACCTTGCCAGGGTCAAACACATCTGACATCACAGTCTTTTAGCTTGTTTGCCTCAGGCTTGTGTCTACACTGAGGCGCCATTGTCTCTTTAAAGCGGTACAGTATGAATGATTATGGTTTTACCAGATATGCACAGGGGTTTGGGTGAGAAAAACTGATGGCCGCCCCTAAAAACGCTGACCCAGTGTCTGCCTGTCCGTAATTCAGTCTGCCTGCCTGCCTCGCCGCGTGCATGCGCGTGCGTCCACAGGGGTTTATGTTTATGATTGACAGGGACAGCTGCTGACATTTAATAAGAGGCGCTGTCTCCGTTGAAACTAGACAACCCAAAAGTTACTTCTCTGCATGGTGCAAACCAGCTGTACATTGTTAACTTACATCTGGACGCCTTTGTACTACCAAGGCATTTATTGGGGCCATGCTGAATAGAAAGAAAACTATTTACCATTAAAAAAGTAATATTGCTAGTATAATGTAATTAGGAGAAATGTTAGATATTTTAAGACAAAAAAGCAACATAACATTTTTTTTCCCAGATACACATTTCAGATATAAAGTTGTATATACAGTCGTGGTCAAAAGTTTATATACGCTTGTAAAGAACATAATGTTATGGCTGTCTTCAGTTTCCAATAATTTCTACAACTCTTAATTTTTTGTGATAGAGTGATTGGAGCACATACTTTTTTGTCACAAAAAACATTCATGAAGTTTGGTTCTCTTATGAATTTATTATGGATCTACTGAAAATGTGACCAAATCTGCTGGGTCAAAAGTATACATACAGCAATGTTAATATTTGGTTACATGTCTCTTGGCAAGTTTCACTGCAATAAGGCGCTTTTGGGAGCCATCCACAAGCTTCTGGCAAGCTTCTGGTTGAATTTTTGACCACTCCTCTTGACAAAATTGGTGCAGTTCGGCTGAATTTGTTGGTTTTCTGACATGGACTTGTTTCTTCAGCATTATCCACATTTTCTCAATGGGGTTTAGGTCAGAACTTTGGGAAGGCCATTCTAACCCTAATTCTAGTGTGATTTAGCCATTCCTTTACCAATTTTGACCTGTGTTTGGGGTCATTGTCCTGTTGGAACACCCAACTGCGCCCAAGACCCAACCTCCGGGCTGATGATTTTAGGTTGTCCTGAAGAAATTGGAGGTAATCCTCCTTTTTCATTGTCCCATTTACTCTCTGTAAAGCACCAGTTACATTGGCAGCAAAACAGGCCCAGAGCATAATACTACCACCACCATGCTTGACGGTATGAATGGTGTTCCTGGGATTAAAGGCCTCATCTTTTCACCTTTCAAACATACTGCTGGGTATTGTGGCCAAACAGCTCAATTTTTGTTTCATCTGAACTTTCCTCCATAAGGTCTTATCTTTGTCCATGTGATCAGCAGCAAACTTTAGACGAGCCTTAAGGTGTCGCTTCTGGAGCAAGGGCTTCCTTCTTGAATGGTAGCCTCTCAGTCCATGGCGATGCAAAACAGGCTTGACTGTGGACACTGGCACCTGTGTTCCAGCAGCTTCCAATTCATTGCAGACCTGCTTGTTGGTGATTCTCGGTTGACTCTTGATCATCCTGACCAATTTTCTCTCAGCTGCAGGTGATAGCTTGCGTTTTCTTCCTGATCGTGGCAGTGACAAAACTGTGCCATGCACTTTATACTTACGAACAATTGTCTGCACAGTTGCTCTTGGGACCTTAAGCTGCTTTGAAATGGCTCCAAGTGACTTTCCTGACTTGTTCAAGTCAATGATTTGCTTTTTCAGATCTGTGCTGAGTTCCTTTGACTTTCCCATTGTCGCGTTTGTAACCGAGTCTAATGACTGCATCACATGAGCCCTATTTAAATGGGCTCAGAGAAGTCAACAGGTGTCGTCAATCATAATCACTCACATGAAGTTAAGAGGCCTTGCCATGAAGCTATTTGATTTGATTGTAACTTTTCTACATCACCAAAATTGATAATGTATGTTGCTGTATGTATACTTTTGACCCAGCAGATTTGGTCACATTTTCAGTAGACCCATAATAAACTCATAAAAGAACCAAACTCCATGAATAGTTTTTCTGACAAACAAGTATCACAAAAAAATAAGAGTTGTAGAAATGATTGGAAACTCAAGACAGCCATGACATTATGTCCTTCACAAGTGTATGCAAACTTTTGACCACGACTGTGTATATATATATATATATATATATATATATATATATATATATATATATATATATATATATATATATATATATATATATATATATATATATATATATATATATATATATATATATATATATATATATATATATATATATATATACTGTACAGGCCAAAAGTTTGGACACACCTTCTCATTCAACGCGGTTTCTTTATTTTCATGACTATTTAAGATGGCAGCCATGTCCATTCTGTGTTCAGTGTGTTCTTACCTGAGGTCTGAGTTTGTTTTTTTATGTATGAGATTTTAATTGTTTCTTGTCTGAATGAGTGGTACTCTGCAAGATAAACAAATTATCTGCAGAGTGGGATTTCTGGTGGATAGTTTCTCATCAAATGTCACTGGATTGCCATAGACTTTGGCCTACCTATAATCCACCTGTTCAGGTAGCAGTAGCAGACAGCTAGCACCCTCGGCCTGCCTGCTAGCCTTCCACCATCGGCCTTCCACCATCGGCCTGCCTGCTGCTAACCTTCCATCCTCGGCCTGCTTGCTGCTAGCCATTCCACCATCGGCCTGCCTGCTGCTGGCCTTCCATCCTCGGCCTGCTTGCTGCTAGCCATTCCACCATCGGCCTGCTTGCTGCTAGCCTTTCACCATCGGCCTGCCTGCTGCTAGCCATTCCACCATCGGCCTGCTTGCTGCTAGCCATTCCACCATCGGCCTGCCTGCTGCTAGCTTTCCACCATCGGCCTGCCTGCTGCTAGCCATTCCACCATCGGCCTGCTTGCTGCTAGCCATTCCACCATCGGCCTGCTTGCTGCTAGCCATTCCACCATCGGCCTGCTTGCTGCTAGCCATTCCACCATCGGCCTGCTTGCTGCTAGCCATTCCACCATCGGCCTGCTTGCTGCTAGCCATTCCACCATCGGCCTGCTTGCTGCTAGCCATTCCACCATCGGCCTGCTTGCTGCTAGCCATTCCACCATCGGCCTGCCTGCTGCTAGCCATTCCACCATCGGCCTGCCTGCTGCTAGCCATTCCACCATCGGCCTGCTTGCTGCTAGCCATTTCACCATCGGCCTGCCTACTGCTAGCCATTCCACCATCGGCCTGCCTGCTGCTAGCCATTTCACCATCGGCCTGCCTGCTGCTAGCCATTCCACCATCGGCCTGCTTGCTGCTAGCCTTCCACCATCGGCCTGCCTGCTAACCTTCCAACATCGGCCTGCCTGCTGCTAGCCATTCCACCATCGGCCTGCCTGCTGCTGGCCTTTCACCATTGGCCTGCCTGCTGCTGGCCCTCCACAGTCGGCCTGCTGTTTGCCTCCAGCCATTGGTTTTGTCTACGGGCTTCCACCCATCGGCCTTGGTTGCTAGCTTTCAGCCCTGTCTGCTAACATCTTCAAAAGTGGTAAAACAAGTGGAACTTCTCCTCTCACTATGTCACAAATCATTATATTGTGTTTTATACTTTTGTGTGGTTTTACTGGTGTCCCAAATGGGTCTGGTCACCCCCCCCCCCCCCCCCACCCCCCCTTACAAGCTACGCTACTTCAAGATGACAACTTTGATAATTTGACATTTCATCATAGTGGCAACTATAAAATAACCTCGGCCTTATCTCAGTTGAAGATTTCTGTGACTTTGGACAAAACAAAATGGCTGCATACTACGGTAGTGTCCATTCATTTTTATTGTTTCCTTGTTTTGAGAGATCACGTCAACATTACTGCATCCTCCCCTATTATAAGCACTTACTTTCACAGATTAAAGACAGACTCAAAAGATGGTAACTTTAAGCGCAAATGTTTAGTTATATTATTGTTATTGCTCTCAGGAAATGTTGAGACTAATCCAGGCCCTGATACACCTACACAATGTTTCACACCTGCGGATTTTAAAACTAGATCTGGTCTTGGGATTATTCCTATCAATGTTCGGAGTTTACTCCCTAAACTTGATATGATAAAGATCTGGATAAACTCAACAAATGCTGATATTGTAGTCTTATCTGAGACTTGGCTTAAACAATCTGTGCTTGATAAAGATATTTACATTCATGGCTATAATGTCTATCGTACTGACCGACAAAGAAAAGGTGGCGGAGTGGCCATATATATTAAGCAGAGGTTTGATGTTAAATTAGTCCTCTCTGAATCAGTAAGTAAAGAACTTGAACTGTTAGCACTTGAAATTGAATTAGCTAGAAATCACCACATTATGGTAGTGGGGTGTTATAGGCCTCCATCTGCCCCTAGTAATTCTCTATCTACTCTTGTGAAGCTTCTGTCTCAACTGAAATACAATGAAATAGTGATGGTTGGCTCACATCTGTGTCTGACTCTTTGAAAGCACAGTGTGAATCTCTAAATTTAACACAATTAATTAACTCAGCTACAAGACCTAATCCTAAATGCCCTCAAAAAGCTACACTCATTGACTTAATTCTAACAAATATGCCCTTTAAATTTGTTGCATCTGGTGTTTTCCCTAATGATGTGAGTGATCATTGTGTGATTGCAGTAGTGCGAGACACAAGGATTCCTAAAAGCAAGCCTCGTCTTGTTGAAAAACGTAATATGAAATTATTTGAGATGCAAGCTTTTTTACATGACTTGCATCTTTTTAATTGGGATAGAATTGCTCTTTTTGATAATGTTGAACTGGGTTGGAAATATTTTCACGAAAACTTCTTGAGTATAGTGAACAAACATGCCCCTTTTAGAAAATTTAGGGTTAAAGGTCGTGACAATCAGTGGTTTACATCTGACCTGTCAGATGTATTGCATGAGCGTAATGCTGCTTGGGCCAGGGCACGCAAGTCAGGGTTAGAAGCGGATTGGTTGAATTTTAGACAATTAAGAAATCAATTTACTTCTCTCATTCGGAAAGTCAAATCAGAATTTTATTTCTCCACAACAACAGAAAACCTCAAACACCCAAAGAAGTTTTGGAAAATCATCAAATCTTTGTCCGGCTGCTGTAATTCAGTCAATCTCCCACCTAGTATACTTGTTGATGGTGTCAGAGTAAGTGACAGAAGAGAAATGGGTAGTCATTTTAATAATCATTTTATTTCCTCTGGTTTTCTCTACAATTCTGACAACTCTACTGAAGTTCCGCTAACTCCGGAAAGAACCGTTGAAAATACCCAGGTTTTTAACTTTACGCCCTTTACCACAACAGAGGTCATGAGGGCTCTAAAGCAACTTAAACCTAGAAAGCCAGCTGGCTCAGATAAGTTGGAGCCGATCTTTTTAAAGTTGGCAGCTGAAATTATAGCTGAACCACTGACTCACATTTTTAACCTTACTCTAATTTCAAATGAAATCCCTTTGGATTGGAAATCTGCCCTTGTAATCCCCCTATTAAAAGGAGGTGACCCTAGTAATCTAAATAATTACAGACCGATCTCTAAACTCTCTGTTCTGGCAAAAGTGCTTGAATCCCTTATCAGTGAACAGATAAAAGACTTTTTGGACACCAACTTTATCCTGTCACCATTTCAGTCAGGTTTTCGCAGAAATCACAGTACTGTTACTGCTGCTATGAAGTTTATAAATGATGTAACTGAAGCTCTTGACAAGAAGCAGTGCTGTCTGTCCCTCTTTATTGACTTTTCAAAGGCATTTGATACTGTTGATCATGTCATTTTAATCAAACGTCTTTCAGCTATTGTTTTTTCTCAGCAAGCAGTTGGATGGTTTGCAAATTACCTCACAAGTAGAACTCAGGCTGTTCAGATAGAAGGTTCCTCCTCGGACGTACTGCAAGTGAAAAAGGGTGTCCCTCAAGGTTCTGTGTTGGGCCCATTATTATTCACTATTTACATAAATAATCTTGGACAGAATATTCCGAACTCAACTTTTCATTTCTATGCTGATGATACTGTCATATACTGTACAGCACCCACTCCTGTTGAGGCCTTTAAATATCTACAACATGCATTTGACAGAGTACAAGATCTTCAACTGGTTTTAAATGCAGAGAAAACAAAGTGTATGTTCTTTACCACATCAAAAACTGTAAGATCAGCACTGTGTGAGAACATTTTAACAAGAAATGGGCAACAAATTGTTAGTATGTGCTTTTAAATATTTAGGATTTTTAATTGATGACCACTTGAGTTTTAAGGAGCACATTCAGTATGTTGTAAAAAAACTGAAACTTTTACTGGGATTTTATTATAGAAACAAGTCTTGCTTTTCTTTTACTGTGAAACAGAAATTGGTGGAAACAACCTTCTTACCTGTTATTGACTATGGAGATGTGTTGTACATGAATGCTACTGCTGGTTGTCTCCACAAGCTGGATAGTGTGTACCACGGTGCACTGAGATTTATCACCAACTGCGCTCCCCTTACTCACCATTGCGTATTATACTCAATGGTTAACTGGACATCTTTATGTGCTCGACGCCTCAATCATTGGTATGTTTTCATCTACAAAACCATTCTGGGTATCACTCCATCTTATCTGTCTTGTCTTTTAACAAAGAAACAAGGAAGTCACAATCTTCGTTCAATGAATGTTCTGCAATTTGTCGTCCCCAAAGTAAGAACTGAACTGGGCAAGAAAGCATTTAGGTTTTCAGCAACGAAGGCTTGGAATAACCTACAATCGAATATTAAACTTCAAACCCTTGTTACGTTGAATGAGTTTAAAGCTTCTGTGAAAGGACTGCAGTCTACCTTGTCTGTATGCACATGTGTTATGTGAGTAAGTTTTAATGTCGTAAATGTGATGTTTTATGTATTTGTTTACTGTTTTTAATGTAACCTTGCTGCTGCCCTCTTGGCAAGGTCTCCCTTGGAAAAGAGATCTTTGATCTCAATGGGATTTTACCTGGTTAAATAAAGGCTAATAATAATAATACATTTACATCAGGGGTGCTCATTACGTCGATCGCGATCTACCGGTCGATCGCGGAGGGTGTGTCAGTCGATCCCCAGCCAGGCATTAAAAAAATAGTCCTAAAAATGAGCGATCATAAATCTTCACTATGACGTCACTTTCGTCATTTGATTGACATTCACGGCACCCGAGGGTCTTCTGAGATGACGCTAGCTGCTGCCAGCTCATTATTAAGAACAAATTACCGACAGGAAGGCGAGAAACTATTTATTTCAACAGCGCCGTACCTGTCGTCAAAACTCCAAAGACCAACTGCACAGTTGCACAATAAAAGCGCTGCTTCATGCTGCCTGCGCTAACATCATAAGAGTCTCAGAAAGCTGGCGTGCACAGGCTAGTACGGAAGCTGAAAAAATAAGATGCCAAAAACCAACCACTGCCATGTGGTATTGGACAGAAAGGAGGACTTTTTTTCTCCTCCATTTGAAAATGCGGACGTTATCAGCACCACTGTCTGATTCCTATCAATGCAAGTCATCAGAATCAGGTAATACACCAACTTATATTCTTGTCTTCATGAAAGAAAGGAATCTATATGTGTTAAACATGCTTGCATTATCTTTAAACACCTTTAACTTGTTAACAATATTAACTATATGTGTTAAACATGCTTGTATTATCTTTAAACACCTTTAACTTGTTAACAATATTAACTATATGTGTTAAACATGCTTGCATTATCTTTAAACACCTTTAACTTGTTAACAATATTAACGATATGTATTAAACATTCTTGTATTATCATTAAACACCTTTAATTTATTAACAATATTAACTATATGTGTTAAACATGCTTGCATTATCATTAAACACCTTTAACTTAACAAAAACATATATTTCATAAATAAGTAAATATAAATTATATATATGAATGAGGTAGATTCCCGCGACTTGATCAATTGAAAAGTAGCTCGCCTGCAGAAAAAGTGTGAGCACCCCTGATTTACATTGTATATTGTCACTGAAGGCATCAAAACTATGAATGAACACATGTGGATGTGGAGTTATGTACTTAACCAAAAAAAGTTAAATAACTGATAACAAAGCAGTAATCAGAGCAAAGGGTGGCTATTTTGAAGAAACTAGAATATAAAACATGTATATATATTCCGCCTTTTTTTGGTTAAGTACATAACTCCACATGTGTTCATTCATAGTTTTGATGCCTTCTACTATGTAAATAGTCATGAAAATAAAGAAAACACATTGAAAGGATCATCTTTTCTTTTCAACCTTCGTCCGTTCCCTATTCGGATGTACGGAAACAACAGGTAGGAACGAAAGTGCAGGACTGTATAAGTAAAATAAATAGCAACATATAACAAAACTGCTACTTAATTTTTTTTAATTTGGTCCAATAATATTTAAATGATAATTACTGGATGACATACATTTGTTTCCATACTTAAATAAGAATTCCAAAACCAAAATAAACATTACACGGAGCACTTAAACATGAATATACCACGTAAAATGGTTCTTCTCAGGATTCTGTTTACATTTTCACACTTTCCACTATTTTGTTACACTTTAATAAGCATTTCTTACATATTCCTTATTTCTGCGCCTCAATTTAAAGAGGTTATTGTTAAGTGTTTATTGTGATTTTAGAATGTTGTTTACATTGACTGTTTTCCATGGTTATGTTGACATTTCCTTTCCTTTCTGACTTGATATCTGAGCGGATTACAGTCAGTAAAATAAAAATGTTAACATTTAATATATTTTTCTCTTAGTCCATATGTTCCATGAGTCATAAAAAATATCAACTGTTATCGTTATTGCCCAAATTAAAAAAACGTATATTGTGATAGTTTTCAGCCATATTGCCCAGCCCAAGTCTGTCCTGTATAAATGTCAAGCTTAATTCTGACTTTGTCTTCATCTTATCCTTTATTTAATTCACAACAACCAAAAATTGTCTCCATATACACAAATTAAACAAAAATATTGTAAAGAAAAAAACATGGTGTATACTTGAATTTCAATTTAATAGTCAATGTAGAAGATAATTAGCTCCCAATGATCACACTGCTGCTGCCATTGTGCACTTCCTGCGTTGTGCAAACTTGATATTTGCTCAATATTTGTAGGCCAGTACACTTTTAACACCCAGTATGTGTCAGATGTGACATCAACAACTTTTGTGCAGCTTTTCAATCAAAGTGTGTTTAAATCGCCCTTAATCACAAATGCCTCAACGGGCTGCACAATCCACAACAACAGCCTAGGCTCGGACCCCCCTCTTAAAGAATGAGTCAACACACTAAATACACACCTTTACCTCACGTAGTCTATTACCTTTAAATGTTAATTAATAAATAATTACCTGCAAATATTGCAGGTGTCTCTACTGCTTGCTAGTGTTACCATATCTGAGTTATTGTGCAGAAATATGGGGAAGTAACTATAAATGTGCGCTTCATTCATTAACCGTGTTACAAAAAAGATCAATTAGACTGATACATAATGTTGGATATAGAGAACATACAAACCCTTTATTTATTGAGTCAAAAATATTGAATTTCAATGATTTGGTAAAATTGCAAACAGCTAAAATTATGTACAAAGCAAACTATAACCTGCTACCAAATAATGTACAACACTTCAACTCTACTGAAGAGGAGGAATATAACCTTAGAGGAAAATCAAATTCAAAACATTTGTATGCACATACAACACTTAGAACTAGGGGTGTCGGAAAAAATAGATTCCAATTCGAATCGCGATTCTCACGTTGTGCGATTCAGAATCGATTCTCATTTTTAAAAAATCGAACAATGCAATCCAATTCCAAAACCAAACCCGACCCAGCAACACTCAGAACTGCAATAAACAGAGCAATTGAGAGGAGATACAAACACGACACAGAACAAACCAAAAGTAGTGAAACAAAAATGATTATCAACAACAGTATCAATATTAGTTACAATTTCAACATAGCAGTGATTAAAAATCCCTCATTGACATTATCATTAGACATTTATAAATAAATTTAAAAAATGAACAATAGTGTCACTATGGCTTACACTTGCATCACATCTCATAAGCTTGACAACACACTGTGTCCAATATTTTCACAAAGATAAAATAAGTCATATTTTTGGTTCATTTAATAGTTAAAACAAATTTACATTATTGCAATCAGTTGATAAAACATTGTCCTTTTCAATTGTAAAAGCTTTTTACAAAAATCTACTACTCTGCTTGCATGTCAGCAGACTGGGGTAGATCCTGCTGAAATCCTATGTATTGAATGAATAGAGAATCGTTTTGATTCGGGAAAAAATCTTTTTTGAATCGAGAATCGTGTTGAATTGAAAAAAAAAAATCTATTTTGAATCGAATCGTGACCCCAAGAATCGATATTGAATCGAATCGTGGGACACCCAAAGATTCACAGCCCTACTTAGAACCTTTAGCATATCAGTATGAAGTGTGAAGTGAATTATATTTATATAGCGCTTTTCTCTAGTGACTCAAAGCGCTTTACATAGTGAAACCCAATATCTAAGTTACATTTAAACCAGTGTGGGTGGCACTGGGACCAGGTGGGTAATGTGTCTTGCCCAAGGACACAACGGCAGTGACTAGGATGGCGGAAGTGGGAATCGAACCTGGAACCCTCAAGTTGCTGGCACGGCCACTCTACCAACCGAGCTATTAAGTAAAGAAGTTAAACAATGTACTGATATGATCCCGTTTAAGAGCTTGTTCAAATTAATAGTGCTTACAAAGTACAAAGAAGAAGAATTATGAGAAACACTTTCAGCCTTATTGAAAATAAGACATTCTTCATCTCACTTAATTATCTGTTACAAAAACTGCTTTATTAATCATTCACGGATGTCATTGTGCTACAAAAAGTCAGTAAATGAACGTGTATATTTGTAAACGCTCTGAAGTGGGAAAGGGGTAGGATTAAATAAGCTTTGCTTCTTCCTACTCTTTTTCTGACATGATGTAAAGTGAAATGATATGAAATTGTGCGATGTATTATGCTGTAAGTGTGTTCATGTTCGAAATAAACTAAAGCAAGCAAGAAAGAAAATGCTTAGGTAAACACAACAGACAATAAATACCACGCTTGGAAAACCAGCGTTCTTCCTTAGGACGGCCGAAAAAAATGCCCTAGGCCCCTATTATCTTAAGACATTGTTGTTTCCCTAAACAAAACAACTAAGCGGACACTTCCGGTGTACTTATTTGCCAGGTGACGCCATGTTTTAATAAATTAGACAACTTTTTTATAGGAATCCCCGGCATATAAACGCCGGACCCCTTCGAGAATCAGCGTTTTTTTCTTAAGACAGCTGAAAAAATACAACATGCACCTTATAAGGTCGAGATTGTGTTTTTGCCTTAAACTAAGCAACTACATAGACATATTCGGCGTAGTTTGTTAACCATATGAAGCTCTTGTTTTTAAAAACAAGACAACTTTTCAAGTAGCGTCCACGCTGCGTTCAAGACATAAGAGCAGCGTGATAAAAATAGAACGTAGCTAGATGTAGTTTACGTGTAACTGGGTTATTAGGTGTAATATATTAATGTAATAGCATTAAGTTAATGACAACAATGGCAGTGACACAGGCTGACGCTGCGTTCATGTTGGGCAAGAACAAGCGGCTAACTGCAACTTCGTTGCCACGTAAACGTCACATGACAGTGCAAATATAAGAGAAAGCGAGAAAAAGATAGAGATAGGATAAATAGAAGGCAAAAGGGCGGACTAAAGGTGTGGCTGAGACATGTTTTCTCCTCAGCGCCACTTGGAAACCTTCGGCTCGTCGTCCGTTGCGCCAAAGAGCAATTTGTCTATTAAGCAGCACGCAATCTGCGATGGAAAAAAACAATGTCAGACTCACCCTCCAAAAGCCTGGAAATCAACGAGTCGACGTCCAACTCCCCCTCCGCCATTTCTGTTCCAAGGAGCTCGCTGCGCCGCAGAGATAGTGAAAGGAGGCTCGGGAAGGCACCGCCTCACCGCCCTCAAACGCACCACTAACCTCCCCCCCATTCCGGCCGTTTATGACATCCATCGCGCGGCCTTTAATCCCTTTGTAAACGTAGACATAATAACTCGACGAGGGGCGTCGATTGGCCTGTCACAAGTCCACTTAGGGTCATCGGAGTCTACTATTTTTGATATGACGTATTTACACAAAGTACTTTGAGATGTCCTACACTTTGTGCAGTTCCTGAAGGCACCATTGTCGCTAGACCATTTGCAACAGGTTACACTAATAACTTGATGGAGAGTGAGATTATGATGTAACGTTATTGAAATGTTTGAAAGTACACAGTAGATAACGCAATGAATGCATGGATAGGGGGAAATATAGGCACCATGGCGTGTAATTTACGTTCAAATGTCACGAAGCAGTGTTTGGTTACTTGCTTGCAGTGCCACCTGACGGGTAAAACATGAAGGTGAATTTGGTATACCGTTTTGTTGCCGTTAGAGGGTCACTTAAAAGAAAATAGTGAATATATAAATGCATAATTAATTCATGTTATTATTACGCAGATGCCCACGTGTGGCTGCTCAGCGTTGTGTATTGATCTTCTCTTACTGCAACTGCCCGAGATGGGAGCTAACACGTCGTCTGAATGAGAGGTAAGTGTGCTAGTCAGAAGGCCAAAATCCCGTACTGCTAACCCAACGGCTATCACACTCACTGAAGTTGTCAGGGAGGGAGTGACAAACATATACGCCTGGCCACACTCATGGCCCACGTTACATATGCATTTGATTATTATATATTTTGCTAACAAACTAATGAACAACATGCTTTGAAATTAGAAGTAATGTTGACAAGCATAATTTATATACATACACACATACATTTATATACACACACACATACATACACATATATATATATATATATATATATATATATATATATATATATATATATATATATATATATATATATATATATATATATATATACACATATGTATATATATATATACACTACCGTTCAAAAGTTTGGGGTCACATTGAAATGTCCTTATTTTTGAAGGAAAAGCACTGTACTTTTCAATGAAGATAACTTTAAACTAGTCTTAACTTTAAAGAAATACACTCTATACATTGCTAATGTGGTAAATGACTATTCTAGCTGCAAATGTCTGGTTTTTGGTGCAATATCTACATAGGCGTATAGAGGCCCATTTCCAGCAACTAGTGATGGGTCCGGCAACACCGATGCATCGGCACATGCGTCGAGCTCATAGAGCGATACCCTGTGTCGGTGCGCTTATCGCT
Source organism: Entelurus aequoreus (assembly GCF_033978785.1). Lineage (NCBI taxonomy): Eukaryota > Metazoa > Chordata > Actinopteri > Syngnathiformes > Syngnathidae > Entelurus > Entelurus aequoreus. The sequence goes on from NC_084742.1 coordinate 47,291,746, forward strand.
TTTAGAAAGTCACGTGACCGAACACGAGCTGTTTTGGTCACGTGACCGCTCACGAGCTGTTTTGGTCACGTGACCGCTCACGAGCTGTTTTGGTCACGTGACCGCTCATGAGCTGTTCTGGTCACGTGACCGCTCATGAACTGTATCGCACTGACGCCTGCGCGCCAAACTGTGTTTATTAGGAAGCGGCGCAATGCGTGTTGTTGACGAACACCGTTAGGGCCGCTTGTTGTCACTGTCACTCAAAGTTGCATTTCAAAATTACACAGAATAAATGTGTTTATTTTGTTTACAATTCAGATGGGCTTGATTTGGTGCGCGGCATATATTGCTGTGCGGCGCACGGTGTGCGCGGAGGACGCTTGAGCACTGCGCAATTGCGCAGGCGCGCACCTTAGAGGGAACGTTGCTCACAGGGCACAGAGGAGGCGTCAGTGCGATACAGTTCGCGTATCGGTCACGTGACCAAAGCAGCTCATGATCGGTCACGTGACTTTCTAAAAGCGGTACGCGCACCGACACAGGGTTTCGCTCTATGAGCTCGACGCATGCGCCGATGCATCTGTGTTGCAGGACCCATCACTACTGTTACTAGAGAAGGTACAGGAATGACGGCGTGGCGAAGTTGGTAGAGTGGCCGTGCCAGCAATCGGAGGGTTGCTGGTTACTGGGGTTCAATCCCCACCTTCTACCATCCTAGTCACGATACATGTTCACATTATTTGACTGTATCTAAAAAAGATAAAAATATATTTTTATTTAAATGAACATATGAAATAATCCTAAATGAAATACAATGACTTGGTTTATATTATTGTATATATTAGGTCATAAAATCAGTGTCAGTTGAGTCGGTCCATAGGTTGCCTGTAGGGATTTTTAATGTCCAGCAGATGTCAGTATTTAGTGACACAGTATCGACACAGTATCAATACAGTTTTGCAATGTGTCGAAACGCTTCATGAGGCCTCATCA
>NC_084742.1:47300220-47302720 GCF_033978785.1 Entelurus aequoreus
GTGGGCAGCAGCGGCGCCATGCCTGGGAATCATTTTTGGTGATTTAACCCCCAATTCCAACCCTTGATGCTGAGTGCCAAGCAGGGAAGAATGCTGGTATGAGCTTTTAAACATAACCCGTTAACTGCTGCCAATCAAATTGTGAATAAGATACTCTTTAGGGTTCATATGTGTGTAAATCTGACTGTGATAAAGTCAGTGCCTCACCTGACATGAACGTCACCGCACGCCACTGATATATATATATGTATATATATATATATATATATATACATATGTGTATATATATATATATATATATATATATATATATATGTATATATATATATATATATATATATATATATATATATATATATATATATATATATATATATATATATATATATATATATATATATATACACAGTCGTGGTCAAATCTTTACATACACTTGTAAAGAACATAATGTCATGGCTATCTTGAGTTTCCAATCATTTCTACAACTCTTATTTTTTTGTGATAGAGTGATTGGAGCACATACTTGTTGGTCACAAAAAACATTCATGAAGTTTGGTTCTTTTATGAATTTATTATGGGTCTACTGAAAATGTGACCAAATCTGCTGGGTCAAAAGTATACATGCAGTAATGTTAATATTTGGTTACATGTCCCTTGGCAAGTTTCACTGCAATAAAGTTAAAGTTAAAGGCCTACTTAAATTAATTTTTTTTATTTAAACGGGGATAGCAGATCCATTCTATGTGTCGTACTTGATCATTTCGCGATATTGCCATATTTTTGCTGAAAGGATTTAGTTGAGAACATCGACGATAAAGTTCGCAACTTTTGGTTGCTGATAAAAAAAGCTTTGCCTGTACCGGAAGTAGCGTGACGTCGCAGGTTGAAAGGCTCCTCACATTTCCCCATTGTTTACACCAGCAGCGAGAGCGATTCGGACCGAGAAAGCGACGATTACCCCATTAATTTGAGCCAGGATGAAAAATTTGTGGATGAGGAACGTTAGAGTGAAGGACTAGAGTGCAGTGCAGGACGTATCTTTTTTCGCTCTGACCGTAACTTAGGTACAAGGACTCATTGGATTCCACACTCTCTCCTTTTTCTATTGTGGATCACGGATTTATATTTTAAACCACCTCGGATACTATATCCTCTTGAAAATGAGAGTCGAGAACGCGAAATGGACATTCACAGTGACTTTTATCTCCACAACAATACATCGGTGAAGCACTTTAGCTACGGAGCTAACGTGATAGCATCGTGCTTAAATGCAGATAGAAACAAAAGAAATAAGCCCCTGACTGGAAGGATAGACAGCAGATCAACAATACTACTATCAGGAGACACCGAACCAAACACTGGACCTGTAACTACACGGTTAATGCTGTGCCGCCTGTCGAAGCCTAGCAATGCTGTTGCTAACAACGCCATTGAAGCTAACTTAGCTACGGGACCTCGTCAGAGCTATGATAAAAACATTATCTCTCCACCTACGCCAGCCCTCATCTGCTCATCAACACCCGTGCTCACCTGCGTTCCAGCGATTGACGGCGCGACGAAGGACTTCACCCGATCATCGATGCGGTCGGCGGCTAGCGTCGGATAGCGCGTCTGCTATCCTCAAAGTCCTCCTGGTTGTGTTGCTGCAGCCAGCCGCTAATACACCGATCCCACCTACAGCTTTCTTCTTTGCAGTCTCCATTGTTCAATAAACAAATTGTGCAAAAGATTCACCAACACAGATGTCCAGAATACTGTGGAATTTTGCGATGAAAACAGAGCTGTTTGTATTGAGATACAATGTGTCCGAATACTTCCGTTTCAACCATTGACGTCACGCTCAAACGTCATCATACATAGACGTTTTCAACCGGAAGTTTCGCGGGAAATTTAAAATTGCACTTTATAAGTTAACCCGGCCGTATTGGCATGTGTTGCAATGTTAAGATTTCATCATTGATATATAAACTATCAGACTGCGTGGTCGGTAGTAGTGGGTTTCAGTAGGCCTTTAAAGTAAAGTACCAATGATTGTCACACACACACTAGGTGTGGTGAAATGTGTCCTCTGCGTTCGACCCATCCCCTTGTTCACCCCCTGGGAGGTGAGGGGAGCAGTGGGCAGCAGCGGGAATCATTTTTGGTGATTTAACCCCCAATTCCAACCCTTGATGCTGAGTGCCAAGCAGGGAGGTAATGGGTCCCATTTTTATAGTCTTTGGTATGACATAATAAGGCACTTTTGGTAGCAATCCATAAGGTTCTGGCAAGCTTCTGGATGCATTTTTGACCAATTCTCTTGACAAAATTGGTGCAGTTCAGCTAAATGTGTTGGTCTTCTGACATGGACTTGTTTCTTCAGCATTGTCCACACGTTTAAGTCAGGACTTTGGGAAGGCCATTCTAAAACCTTAATTCTAGCCCGATTTAGCCATTCCTTTACCATTTTTGACGTGTGTTTGGGGTAGGGCTGGGCGATATGGCCTTTTATTAATATCTC